>NC_059296.1:30748424-30765924 GCF_017591435.1 Portunus trituberculatus | reverse complement strand
GAGAGAGAGAGAGAGAGAGAGAGAGAGAGAGAGAGAGAGAGAGAGAGAGAGAGAGAGAGAGAGAGAGAGAGAGAGAGAGAGAGAGAGAGTAGTGTAACAAAAGGACTTAAGTTGAACACGAATAAAAGAGGAAAAGGAATAGGAAAGAAAGAAAAATAAAGGAAAGAACGTGAATAAGATCGGATAAAGGAGAGACTTGGGGAATAAAAACAAATTGGAAGGGCAAATGGAGGAAACGGTAGAGAGAGAGAGAGAGAGAGAGAGAGAGAGAGAGAGAGAGAGAGAGTAAAGCGAGGCAGGTGTCGTGTTGTAACGGAGATAGCTTGACGATTGCAAGGAAGGAAGGAAGGAAGGAAGGAAGGAAGGAGGGAAGGAAAGGAGGGAGAGAACTGTATCTTACTTTCCTTCCATTTGTATGTTGATCGAAGACGTAAAGAGTCCTCCACTATCCCCCCTCTCTCTCTCTCTCTCTCTCTCTCTCTCTCTCTCTCTCTCTCTCTCTCTCTCTCATGCTAGTCGTATCTAGGGTGTCGTATATCACGCGTTTTTTTTTTTTTTTTTTGTGAGTTGTTTGGAGACGAGGGGAGAAGGAGGCTTGGGGCGCGGGAGGAAGGGAGGAGAGCGCCGCGAGGGAAGTTGAGCGATAAGTAAATGGTAGTCACATCACACTATGAAAAACAGATTCCTTATGTATTCAATAACCGAGTGTTGATTCATCGTCTGGGAGTTGTTTCAGTGTGCGTTAAAGTGGCGCTTTGGCGGTGGTGGTCGTGGTGGTGGTGTTGCTTCAGTGATAGATATTTGCCTTCTAACGTCTTAATGCTTTTTTCTCATTTATCTTATGGATTTTTTTCTAGCTCCTCTGTTTAATATTGGCCATTTTGATAAAAATAATTCTATAAATTACTTAAAAATATCGTCTCTTTCTATTTATAACGGCATAGGTATTCATCTTTCAATAACAAGTGTACTCAGCAAATCACTTCGTTCTATTGTGATCTATCCTTTGCTTATCTTTCCTAGAGAGTCTCATTGTTATTCTATGTATAGGACACTTTCTATCAATGAGTGACGTCCCTTTATTCTCCTTCCCTCGAACACTAAATATAGCATTCCGTCCCTACTGAAGGTTATTTGCCATCCTTTTATGGTCTCTTCCAGTGAGCGTAGCAAATCCCGAAAGAAGCTCTATACTCTAATTACCCAATACTTTTTAAGCCTTCAATACTGAAACTCACTTCTATCTTGATTTTTTGGGGCATGATTAAACGGTTTTATTTGCATTAGGAAGGGTCTATGGAGGTCAGAAGATTAATAGCCAGAGTCTTTACTATTCTAATCCCAACCTAAGTCTCTGAAGCTGTATAAGATCACCAAATAACAACCAGAATGGAATATGAAAACGCGTCCTGGTAACTGAAGAAATTTAAAGCGTTTTATTTCGATAGCCAGCATGAACACTAGGACTTTTGAAGCCTCGTTGCCCCTTGCCTCGCCCTACCGCTTCCCCTACACCCCATCACTTTCTTTTTTGTCTACCCTTGAACCTCACGTGGCGCCTCGCTCAATTAGTAAATGGCTCCCTTCTCTGACTCCCTCCCGCCACTCCTCCCATCTTCTCGTCTCCGCCGCCGCTACCACTTCCCCGTCATCTGTTTACACTCGCCACTGTTTATACTTGCCATTATCTCCTTCCGTAAACATGTGTCGCCCTTCCTTTATCGGAGGTTGGGAGGTTCGGGGGTTCGAGGGTTCGGGCTGGCCGTGGTCTCTCTCGCGTTTGAGGTTGTTTATGGAGTCTTTTTTTATTCGTTCGACTTCTCTGGTTTGTGTTTTGCCTTTTTTATTCTGGTAATTAATCTCTCTCTCTCTCTCTCTCTCTCTCTCTCTCTCTCTAAAGTAAAGTAGAGAGAGAGAGAGAGAGAGAGAGAGAGAGAGAGAGAGAGAGAGAGAGAGAGAGAGAGAGAGACTGACGCATCAATATTACTACTTGGTAATTACGGTGGGAGAGCAGGAGGAGGAGGAGGAGGAGAAGGAGGAGGAGGAGGAGGAGGAGAAGGAGGAGGAGGAGGAGGAAGAGGAGGTTGGGGGATGGAGAAGGGAGAGTGGCGTCCTGTTATTACACACCCCGGGTCTCTCGTGCGATCAAACGTAGACTTGAGTAAATTGGTTTTTCATATTATTTGATATTACTCTCGTATATCCTGTTCGCCTCGCTTTTTACGTCGTGTTTTCTCATTTCCTGCATTTTTCATCTCTTTCTTCCAATATTTTCTTGCACACTTTTCCCTTCATTTTTTCTTCCAAATATATTTCTTTCTATACTCTTTAGAAATGTTCACCACCACCACTGCTACCACCACTATCACCACAACCTCCTTCCTCCTTCCTCCTCTTCTTCCTCCTCCTCCTCCTCCTCCTCCTCCTCCTCCTCCTCCTCCTCCTCCTCCTCCTCCTCCTCCTCCTCCTCCTCCTTCCTCCTCGTCTCAAGTCCCCAAATAGCCACGTAGAGACCAGAAGTTCTATCGCTGTTCTGCTAACCAATATACTCTTCCCTCCTCTTCCTCCTCTTCCTCCTCCTCCTTTGCCTTTCCCACTACCTCCAGTAACTAACAACTTATCCGATTTACCCTCATAGTCATGTCTCCCTTTCTCTTTCACTCCTCTAAACTTACCACCGTCAGTCTCCTCTCATGTGACAGTTTTTGAAGACTTGATGATACTTTACGTGCTCCGCTTTGCATTTTTTTACCCTCAAGAATTCAGCCGTGGATGGTAAGTAAAGGGTTCGTGCATAGGCGAAGTTTGTAGGGTAGGGAAATGGTGTCGAGCCCTCACTTGGTGCGCTGCTTCTTCTTTAGTGGTGCAGCAATTACTTTTCCTCCCAGAAGCGCTGTGGGTGAGCCGGGATTAGCTTGTTTGGCGGCCACTTGTCTGCCTGCCTTGCCTGTTGTGCCTGAAGGAGATAGATGAGAGATGGAGTGAGTAGGAGGAAAGGAGGGAGGGAGAGGGGGAAGGGAGTGAACGAACTAAAGAACAGTGTACACAGCATTCCCTCACTCACTCACTCACTCACTCACTGGCGCACCCACTTTCTCACTCTCTTACTTAATCGACCGCAGAGTAGAATAGAAAGAACAAAATTAAACAGTGCATAAGTGAAGAAAAGCACACACACACACACACACACACACACACACACACACACACACACACACACACACACACACACACACACACACACACACACACACACACACACACACACACGAGATTAATAAACCACAAGGAACTCTATTCTGTTTCATCTTCAGTAGGTACGTTTATTTTTTCTTTCTGCATCCTGTACAAGGTTTCTCAGAAGAACTCAGGTCGGCGACTCCTCACCTCACGGTTCACCAGGCAAGGGAGTGACGGGTGAGAGGCGAAGTGACGAGAGGAGAAGCTTTTCATTGATTTGCTTATAGCTTCGGGGGGAAGGAGGGAGAAAGAGAGAGAAGTGCAGTAAGAGAGAAGGATCGAAGAAGCGTCAAGAGCAGAGGAAGAAGACCTGTGTGGGGAATGGTGGGAGGGAGCTGCTGAGGACGGAGAATGAGAGAGGGTTGCCATTGGGAATAACAAGAGAAGAAGAAAGAGTAAGGGAAGGAGAAGTAGGTGGGGAGAAGTTGGTGATTGAGGTGGTGGTGGGGGAAGATGAGACGAGCGAAAGGGGAGTGATTCTGCGAGGGTATTTGGCAGAAAGAAGGAAGAAGAGGAGGAGGAACAAAAGAAGAGGAGGCGTAGAAAGAGAGAATGGTTATGAGTTGAGGAGGAGTAGGATGGAGGAGGAGTGAGGAGGAGGGGGAGGAGGAGCTGGCCATGAGGTGGGAGTTTAGTTATGTATCTTGTTTTGGGTTTGAGAGAGAGAGAGAGAGAGAGAGAGAGAGAGAGAGAGAGAGAGAGAGAGAGAGAGAGAGAGAGAGAGAGAGAGAGAGAGAGAGAGAGAGAGAGAGAGAGAGAGAGAGAGAGAGAGAGAGAGAGAGAGAGAGAGAGAGAGAGTGTGTGTGTGTGTGTGTTTCATGCACCTTGTTATCGACTGTCTCATGCAATCTGTGTCTTTCATATCGATACAGATTGCTACCTTAACACTCTCTCTCTCTCTCTCTCTCTCTCTCTCTCTCTCTCTCTCTCTCTCTCTCTCTCTCTCTCTCTCTCTCTCTCTCTCTCTCTCATTCTCTCTTTCATTCCATTAATTTTCCTTTATTCCTTTCTCTTTCCTTTCTTTTCTTTTTCGTGTCTTCTCTTTTATTTCCTTTTCTTTGTCTTCTTTTCGTAACCCTCCCTTCTCTCTCTCTCTCTTCTCTCATTTTCTCCCTTTCATTCCTTTAATTTTCCTTTCTTTATTTATTTTTCCCTTCCTTTCCATCCCGTGTCTTCCCTTTATTTTAATTTTTGTTTTTATTTGTATTATTTTTGTCTTATATTCGTGTTCCTCCTCTTCCCTCTTTATTCTCTCATTTTCTCCCTCTCATTCCCTTCAGTTTCCTTTCTTTATTTATTTTTCCTTCCTTTCCGTCTCGTGTCTTCTCTTTATTACTTTTTCTTTATTTGTGGTCTTCTTTTCGTGTCCCTCTCCTTCCCTCCCTTCCTCTTTCCGCTGCAACATTTCAAGCCTCCACGATATCCCTGGAGGTAAGGAAATGTTGGGTGTCATTACATGTGTTTTTTTTTTTTTTCGTTCTTCTTCTCCCCTCCTCATGAGTTTTTGTAATGTTTCTTTAGAGTCACGCCCCCAAACATTTCCTCGTTCTTTTTTTTTTTCTCACTCTTCTTACCAACAGGAACGTTTTATCTTTCTTCATTTTTTATTCTTTTTAGTTTTTTTTTCTTTTGCTTCGTTTGTTCTCTCGGTGCAAAATTATTTCTTCTCTTGTTTTGCAATTTTCAGTTAGTTCATTTTTTTTCTTTTTCTTTTTTTTTTTTTTTTTTTTTTACCAACGTCAAATGCATTTTTGTTTCCTTTCCGGCAGCGAGTATTTTCGAATCCTGGAAATATTAAGGACGGGTAAAAATACTATGCCTCGCCACAAACGTAATCTAATAACAATGGGTATGCGGCCTTTTATTTCTCTCTCTCTCTCTCTCTCTCTCTCTCTCTCTCTCTCTCTCTCTCTCTCTCTCTCTCTCTCTCTCTCTCTCTCTCTCTCTCTCTCTCTCTCTCTCTCTCTCTCTCTCTCTCTCTCCCTAACCCATAAAAAAAAAATGACCCAAGAAGAAAAATATTCCGCATAACATAAAATTAATCTTTTTAGCATTAATCCGAATGCCATCTGACGCATCTCAAAAAGCAGAATCATTCCCCAATTCCTTTTATGTCGTTTTTTTTTTTTTTTTTCATTTTTAACATACCGACTGCATGTCCTATGTTTTTCACAACATTTTTGGAGGTTCAAGGGAAAGATATTAGCGTGGAAGGGGGAAGGGGGTAGACCTTTCATGGCTGGCCTTGTGAGGGAGAAAGGAGTGATCGGCGACAAAGAAAAAGGTCGCCTGGTCATCCAACTAGTTCTCCGTTCAGTTTTTAAGGTCATTTAAACACCAAACTTTACCTTTTGTTCTTTCTCTCTTTCCAGGGAGTCCCATCGCAGCCCTTGACGAGCCTGTGGCAGCGACACTACAAAAATGCCACGTAGAAAACGATGAGTGCCTCAAATATAGAAAAGAAAACACAAGTTGCCTGAAAGTGCGGGACAAGTTTGACAGTGGCAGAAGATACGAAGCGCTGGATGTGTAAAGTATTCCTGGTGTGAGCTACGCCGAACTGTGAACCAACAACTTGAAGACACTCAATATTTAGGACACTTGATAACCACCCGGCATATAATAGCTGTGTGTGTGTGTGTGTGTGTGTGTGTGTGTGTGTGTGTGTGTGTGTGTGTGTGTGTGTGTGTGTGTGTGTGTGTGTGTGTAAGAAGAATTTAAGACTCAAATAACAGAGAGAGTGTTGATGACTCCATGGCAGCAATCACAACAGAACACACTGAGAAACGTGTATTAGTGAGGCTGTAATGGAGACAAAAGACATTAGTGTAAAGATTAGAGTGTTGCATTAAGAAGACAAGCTTGCTATTAGGAAAGATTACCGCTGAGAATAAACACGAGCAGGGACGAAGAAAATACACCGCAACGAGACTCACTTTGACTTTTCCCTACCGATAACACACTTTTTCCTTTTGCAGCAAACCAGAACACTCAAAACTCTGTGCTATAAAAAGTAAAAAAAACACAAATACTGGACGAAATATATAAAAGTGCTGTGCAGAAAGACTTAAAGACCCATTTGGCTTGAGTTAATTCAAAAAGGACACAAAGTAAGATATATATTCATTGAGAAGTGAAAGGAGAGACAAGCCAAGCCGCAAGAGTCACCCCTGCACCCTCCTTCACAGTCCCTCCCTCTCCCCTGCGCCCCGCCATGGAGTCGTCCCGGGCGGGGTGAAGGTACCTGCGGGGACACGATGCAGGTGTGGACACTATCAATGGAGGTGCGGGTGGCGCTCCTCCTCCTCCTCCTCACCTCCACCAACGTGCGGGCGCCTCCTCCTCCTCCCTCCGAGCAAGGTAAGGTCGCTGTTTATTGATGGAGTCGAGTCATTTTACCCTCCTTTTTAATTCACCTGCGTGTGCGCCAGATTGATGGCTTCCCCTCCTTCTTCTTTTCCTCCTCTTCCTCCTCCTCCTCCTTCTCCTCCTCCTCCTCCTCCTCCTCAATTTCTTTACAAAGGCAGCTTGGCGTTCCTGGCTGTTATTGCCGAAAAATGTCACGCAGGCCCGGAGTAAAGCAGAGCGGTGTGATTTACGAGGCTGAGGTGATCAGGTGTGTTCCTCTTTAAGCCTCGAAGCCGGTGAGGAAAAGAGGGGAAGTGAGAAGAACAGGTGAACAGAAAGAGAGAGAGAGAGAGAGAGAGAGAGAGAGAGAGAGAGAGAGAGAGAGAGAGAGAGAGAGAGAGAGAGAGAGAGAGAGAGAGAGAGACACAGCACACACACACACACACACACACACACACACACACACACACACACACACACACACACACACACACACACACACACACACACACACACACACACACACACACACACACACACACACACACACACACACACACACACACACACACACACACACACACACACGGTAGGTCAGTGGTTGGAGCGCTGGCTTCACAAGCCAGAGGACCGGGGTTCGATTCCCCGGCCGGGTGGAGATATTTGGGTGTGTCTCCTTTCACGTGTAGCCCCTGTTCACCTAGCAGTGAGTAGGTACGGGATGTAAATCGAGGAGTTGTGACCTTGTTGTCCCGGTGTGTGGTGTGTGTGCCTGGTCTCAGGCCTATCCGAAGATCGGAAATAATGAGCTCTGAGCTCGTTCCGTAGGGTAACGTCTGGCTGTCTCGTCAGAGACAGATCAAACAGTGAAACACACACACACACACACACACACACACACACACACACACACACACACACACACACACACACACACACACACACACACACCAAACACTTCCCTTGCTTCCTGGCATTCTCCACCAGAGGACAACTAGTTCCGCCTCCTTCACGACCGCCACTACCTCCTCCTCCTTCTCCTCCTTCTCCTCCTCGTCGGTACTAATGTCTTGTGCTATCTATGGCTCGCCCTCCTCCGGGTCCTGCCTGCCATTAAGGAAGCTGTTACATATTTATGAGTCGCAGTATCTTCCACGGAACGCTTTTATCATGTTTTGGAACGTGACGCTTTTTGGTTCGCGTGTGAGTGTGTCATTGTTATGTGCGATTTTTATGAGCGTGTGCCATTTTTGTCTCTGTCCGTCTTTCTACGTATTTCTGTTTGGTGTTTTCTCTTTTAGTCTCTCTCTCATTCTCTCAATCTCTCTCTCTCTCTCTCTCTCTCTCTCTCTCTCTCTCTCTCTCTCTCTCTCTCTCTCTCTCTCTCTCTCTCTCTCTCTCTCTCTCTCTCTCTCTCTCTCTCTCTCTCTCTCTCTCTCTCTCTCTCTCATGACAGTTTTCCATGCACTCGACTGTACATCCTTTGCCTCACTACACTCAGCTATTGTCTTATCTTCAGTGGCCGCCAGCTTAAACTTAAAGCGGCCGTTTCATGTTACTGAGTGTTCTAGCAGCACTTGTTTCCTTTATCTACGTACCTTACCTTTTCACTGTTCTTGATATCCCCTACACGTCTTTTCCTCTCGACTGGATCTCTCCCCTAGCGCGTTATCTCTATCTCAATCCCTCTCTGTCTTCTCAGTAACCTTACACCCTTCGCTTCTGTCTTGTGAATCCTTTGTTGTCATTTTCTCCTTACGTCATTCATTTGCAGGTGTCACAGCCACTCCTACACTGCTATTCTACTCTTTAGAGCAGGCTAAAGGGTATTTATCTGCTAAATTTGTGTTATATTATTACAATCTGTTCTCTAAATCGCAGAACCTCACTGGTATCTAAAATATCTTGTCGTGTATTTTTATTGTCCCTCTCTAACTTGCTTCTCGTGGCCTTACAGTTTGCTGACGTGGTAATTGGATAATTCCTTTGTATCCCACACCATATATATATTTTTTTAAGGGGAGTGACACCTCAATGGACTTTTTATGAAACCTCTGCTGCACTGGGCTTGTCCTCCTCTAGTTCGGAAAAAAAATACTCACACATTCCCTTAAATCAAACTTTTCTTGCACTATTCATACTCCACCAATATGTTTGCCTTATTCCATGTATGTCTTATAGTTCACCTATACCTCCACTCAACTCGATGGAGCGTTGATTGGATATAACAAGTAATGAAACTCAGTCAAATATTTCCAGTGTATGTTTTCCAAGGATCAGTTCAGGCTATTTCTGGAACACTTCGCCACTTCGTTCATTGTCACATTCTCTTTGAAGCTTCGCCCTCTGCGCGTCATTCCTCGCCTGTGAGATTTGCTCAGTAATCGACCTTGGGTTGTGTTGTCCCTAGACTTTTATCCACTTGTTATTGATCTTTGCCATTCTCGCCTCCACGCCACACCAGCAGTTTTCTCTCCGTCCGTCTGTCTGTCTGTCTGTTTGTCTGTCTGTCTCTCTCTCTCTCTCTCTCTCTCTCTCTCTCTCTCTCTCTCTCTCTCTCTCTCTCTCTCTCTCTCTCTCTCTCTCTCTCTCTCTCTCTCTCTCTCTCTCTCTCTCTCTCTCTCTCTCTCTCTCTCTCTCTCTCTCTCTCTCTCTCTCTCTCTCTCTCTCTCTCTCTCTCTCTCTCTCTCTCTCTCTCTCTCTCTCTCTCTCTCTCTCTCTCTCTCTCTCTCTCTCTATATATATATATATATATATATATATATATATATATATATATATATATATATATATATATATATATATATATATATATATATATATATATATATATATATATATATATATATATATATATATATATATATATAGAGTGTCTCTGATTTCTTGGTATCTATTATCTTGAACTGATCGTGAAATTGTGAAGGAAACCATACGTCTAGTTACGTAGTGCTTGTTCGGAGCTGACGACTGTCCTGCTCTCACTGTGTGTGTATGCTTCCTGTCATTCCTGAGATGTTTCACATCTCCCAGAGCGCTCATTCATCATTCCAGCGCTTCATCTACTCAACGCGTGCGTCTCTCGTCAAAAGTAATTTTTATTCACGTATATTGAGTCCTTTCCACCATTCATACTCAGACTTCTCAATACATGAAATGGAAATGGAAATTACTCATAATCTCAACATAAATATTAAAACTGAAACACGTCAACGGTAAAAAATATGTCCTTCTGAAACAATGCAGCTTTGTTTCTTCATTTTTCCATACGTTAGAAATAGAAGCTTGCGATATTCTGGGATCTTTTTAACCTTTATGAGTGAGTGTGGTTTATGTTCTTCACTGCTTGTAATTCTTACCTCGCTTCCTCCCGAGCAATCTTGTCCTTCAGGTCTGCCACTTTCGTGATTTGTAATCCTTTAAAATATTCACCCCAACTCTTTTTCTTCTTGCTTCTGCCCTCTGTCACTTTTAACGTTCAGCTTTGAAGTTATTTCTTTGCTTTCCTCTTCTTCTATGAGGGTTTTCACAAGCCGCCATTTAGTCTGCATATACGTTCCACTGTTACTTTGTTTGGTCACTTCAACATTTACACAGGAAAGTAAAAATGATGTATGTACCCCTCTAAATTATACTTCACGTTTTTCTGCATCATTTGTCGCCTCTTTCCATTATGCTTTCACCTGAGCATTTTTCCATCGTCTCATTGTCTTCTGTAGCTTCAATAGTTACACATAAAAGTACTTGAAAGATTAGGTATCCCTTTAGCATTATACATTACTTTTCCCTACGTATTTTTTATCATCTCTCGGCCAAATTTTCAACTTGTTTTTTTATCGTTGTGTTCTTCTCTGTCATTATGATATATTCGCCTGTTATAGTAAAAAAAATTCTCTTATAAAGACAACTCAAACTCTTCTATTTTTCTTACCTCTTTTCACTTACTTTTCCTTCACAACAATGACATTTCAACATTATTTAATGTATCGCAGTGTTCCTAACTATTTATTCCCTTACTTTTACTCTTCATTGACTTCATCTCTCCTTTTCCTTTACCAGCAGCGTTCTATTCTCTCTTAGCACTATTTTAAACCTTCCTCTACTTCCTCTCTTATGTAATTGGCTACGAGTATTGATTTTCTCTCCGTTTCTCTTGAATTCCCTCTATCCGTGACACGCGAGCTGTTTTTGACCTTTTGCAAGAATCGGAAAGCGGTGTTCTTTTCCGATACATGCTGTGCAGTCTGTCACATCGCGTGTCATCTGTCTGTTCTCTTTGTCTCCTCATCTCTCCGCCCGACCAAGCGCATTTATAGGAATTATCAAAGCAATTTCTACATCAGTGTCGAATATTCTCCAGCGTTCGTAGTCTTCAGGGACAATACATGCATTAAATGATGATAATTCTTCCACATCTCACTCACACACTCATCCACTTGCTCATTTACTCATTCTCTTAATGGCCAAAGCACAACGGATTATTTGATATTATGTAGTGCAGTCCTAGTTTGTGCGGTAGTAGTAGTAGTTGTTGTTGCAGTAGGAGCATTGGTCATAAAAGCAAAGTAAAGCAGGAAGAGCATCAGCAGTAGCAACAGTGGTAGTAATAGTGGCAGAGGTTGTAGTAGTAGTAGTAGTAGTAGTAGTAGTAGTAGTAGTAGTAGTAGTAGTAGTAGTAGTAGTAGTAGTAGCAGTAGTGGTGGTGTGGTGGTGCAGGTGGTAGTAGTGGTAATAGTGCCAGTAATGGTGGTGGTGTAGTAAGAACAGCAGAAACACTACTACCACTAGTACTACTATTACTACTACTGCTGCTGCTACCACTACTGCTGCCACCACCACCACTGCTGCCACTGCTGCCACTGCTGCTGCTGCTGCTGCTGCTGCTGCTGCTGCTGCTGCTGCCACCACCACCACTGCACCACTGCTGCTGCTGCTGCTGCTGCTGCTGCTGCTGCTGCTGCTGCTGCTGCTGCTGCTGCCTGCTGCTGCTGCTGCTGCTGCTGCTGCTGCTGCTGCTGCTGCAATAATGCTTAATAATAATAATAATAATAATAATAACATTACTACTAATACTGGAAACACTGCTACTAGCAATACTGTAGTAGTAGTAGTAGTAGTAGTAGTAGTAGTAGTAGTAGTAGTAGTAGTAGTGGTAGTAGTAGTAATAGCAGTAGCAGTAGAAGTAGTAATAGTAATGGCAGTAACAATAGCAATAACAGCAATAGAAGCAGAATACAGAAGCAGCAGCAGGAGTATGGCCATCAACATTAGCAAAATACATAAAAGATAAGAGGCATTAACCAACACTCAAATCATTCATCAGGGGTAATTACGTCGTTAGTCTTACCTGCAGGAAGACTGACAGCGAGGAATAAAGGCAATGTGGAAGTGAGACGAGTCATATATACGCGTCGATACTTTTCTTTATAAAAATGTCAAGACCAACGACCTTTAACTTCCTGATACTAATACCGTTTTCCTTTGTCCTGGTTTTTGTGTGTGTGGGAGAGAGAGAGAGAGAGAGAGAGAGAGAGAGAGAGAGAGAGAGAGAGAGAGAGAGAGAGAGAGAGAGAGAGAGAGAGAGAGAGAGAGAGAGAGAGAGAAAGGAAGACGGTAAAATTGAGTGCCATGTCCTTCGTCTAGAAATGAATTATTGCAGGATTGAATGAGCTACCTTTTCTCTACACTTCCTTGTGAGTGACCTAGCACACACTCACACACACACACACACACACACACACACACACACACACACACACACACACACACACACACACACACACACACACACACACACACACACACACACACACACACACACACACACACATACACTGACACGCACCCGGGCACACAGGCGCACATTATACGTACAAGTACACTCGCTAGTTTACACATGCCAGTAACATCTGAAGTCTTCGCTGTTCGTTGTGTGGGTCGCAGTCACTTGGCGGCAGAAATAGCGTGAACGAGACGCACATAAACACTTCCTTCTCATAGCAATAGTTAAAGTGAAGGTTTTATATATTCTTTTTCCTTTTAGTCTTCTTTCTTTGCCGTGTTTCCTTATCTTTCAGGTCGCCAGCAGGTATGGTGGTGGTGATGGTGGTGGTATTTGAGGGGTATACGAGTGATCATTGCTGTGGTGGTGATGATGATGGTGGTGTTGGTGGTGGTAGCAGTGGTGGTGATGATGGTGGTAGTTGTGGTGTTAGCTAGTTATGATTGCAGTGATGTAAGTGGTGGTAATTTTGATTAAGGTGGTGGTAGTGGTGGTGGTGGTGGTGGTGGTGGTGGTGGTGGTGATGGTGATGGTGGTGGTGGTGGTGGTGGTGGTGGTGGTGGTAACAGTTTCAGGTCACCTCTAAAATCTTGCAACATTATGAACCGCTCGTCCATTTTTTTCACCGGTTTTATGGGACAGCAATATAGAGAGACTTTTTTACGCTTTATTAAAAGTGCCGCTGACCTGCCTGCATTCATTAATGGTAATAAATATTGAATAGCGATAAAAAGTAAATGGGAAATGTGTACCGCTGATGTTTGCTCAGAAAATGTGGATTCGAGCTGAGTAAACGAATGCATGGAATAAATAGGTTGATGGAATATTTACGTGCACGTGATGAATATTGAAAATTCCAGGTATTCTCTGTATTGACGCCTTCACGGAACTGCCTCGCCTCTCTTTGATCACCTCGCCGCAGTATTAACAGTAATAGTAGTTGTGGTAACAAGAGGAAGGAGTGACAGTGCAATACACGATCGTATAGGAAGAATAAAAACCAAAAGATATGTTTGTAATGATGGTAACGGCATAACTAGTTCGTATATGTTATTGATCGTTACCCTGTTAAAGAAAATATTAGTCTGTGTTGCTCAGATTTGAGTTGTGCAAAATGGTGAGTATCAAAGTTACATAACCCAGCGCTGACTGTGATGTGTTGGAATGTATTTATGTACACAACTCCGGTGATATAATCTTATATTTTGTGATGCTTTCATAATTAATACGTAATATTTCAGCAATACTTCGAGGCAAAGAATATAATACTATCAGATAAAGGAAAAGGTCACGACAGATCAGCACATCCATGGACGCAATGCTGATATTTATTTTGGCCATTAACTTTTCCCGTGTCATGAGATAGATTGGATTTGCATTATCAGTAAATGCATGGAATTCTGAGCCATACAAATACCAAATGCAATAGACTCATTCATGGAGTTATACACGTCACTGTGTGTGTGTGTGTGTGTGTGTGTGTGTGTGTGTGTGTGTGTGTGTGTGTGTGTGTGTGTGTGTGTGTGTGTGTAAAATTTCATTCTTGTGATTGACTAGAATTCTTATCATTGGCTTTTATTTTATATTTGAGTCTAAATTAAATCCCGTTATCGACAATACAATATAAAACGCACTAATAAAAGAGTCGGTAAGTTATAAACAAGCGGTTGTAGCGTAGTAAGGCGCAGTGTTCAGGCTTTGTATGGACCATTCAGTGTGCTTGGCTGAAACGCGGAGGAAGAGGTTGTTTATAGTAATCTATATACAGAACATTGTAAGAGAGAACAATGGTGCTCCTCGCCCACCTCTCCCTGCTGCAACATACCCACCAAAGAAGCGTTGCAGGAAAACGTTGCATTACTTATTAATGACCTGAATATGGACTCCGTGTTGTTGTTCTCGTCGTCATCGCTGTTTTCGTGATGAAGGAGATTACGTTGTGTAATGTTCACTTCATTACTCACGTCCACTTCGCCGGTCCTGTTAGCAGCTGCATTGTGTGTGGCACGTGAGCCTCGTGTGTCTCTCGGGGTCATCAAGTGTGGCTTGCGAAACAACAGTGCTTTATGCCGCCCTACCATGCCACCGTTGATAAAGTACGGCTATACATACTCGTGTAATTACATACTAAACTTAACATGAGGTTTCACTTCACTGTATTAGCTTCGGTTTCTTTTCTCTTTTACCCTACTTGCTCGTATCTAATTTCTCTCTCTCTCTGTACGTTTCTTATCTTTTGAATCTGAACATTTTATCATCATGAGCATTCCTTTACACACACACACACACACACACACACACACACCGCGTAGTGTAGTGGTTAGCACGCTCGACTCACAATCGAGAGGGCCGGGTTCGAGTCCCGGAGCGGCGAGGCAAATGAGCAAGCCTCTTAATGTGTGGCCCCTGTTCACCTAGCAGTAAATAGGTACGGGATGTAACTCGAGGGTTGTGGCCTCGCTTTCCCGGTGTGTGGAGTGTGTTGTGGTCTCAGTCCTACCCGAAGATCGGTCTATGAGCTCTGACCTTGCTCCGTAATGGGGAAGACTGGCTGGGTGACCAGCAGGCTACCGAGGTGAATTACACACACACACACACACACACACACACACACACACACACACACACACACACACACACACACGCACACATACACATTCACACACACGAAATGAGATTAGTGTACCTTAAATAAGGGGGAAAAATACACAGGGATAAGGGGGGGAGAGGGAGTGAAATTTAGCCAGAAAATCTATTAGAATATACAATAGAATTACGACAAAAAACAAATATTTGTTAGGTGATTTTGGAAGCATATTTGTTCCTTTGTCTCTATCTAAGCAAATACTCTTGGTTTCGTAAACACTTCTCAGTTGTAGTCTGGAAAAATATGTAAACTTATATAAACGCAATGAAGTTGGGAAGGAGGAGAGTGTGAGTATGTGTGTTTCAAGCTGGAAAGGGGGAACCTTGTAACGTCGTCTGGGAATCACTGGTGTAGTTGAAGCAAAGCAGCGTGGAGTACTTGTGAGATTTGGTCCCCGCGCTGTGTGTGATGGAATGTCGTAAATCATGTTTTCAGGAAAGTCTCCGAGGAACGGGTTCAAACGAAACACTCTTCTTACCCTTGCCAGTCACGTCTCTTGGTTCAGTGTGTGTGTGTGTGTGTGTGTGTGTGTGTGTGTGTGTGTGTGTGTGTGTGTGTGTGTGTGTGTGTACCAGTACTTGTTGGGACGGTAGTAGTGATGGTGCTGGTATTAACAGTAGTAGTAGTAGTAGTAGTAGTAATAGTAGCAATCAGTAGTAATGGTATACAGTAGTAGTAGTAGTAGTAGTAGTAGTAGTAGTACCACCTAGTAGTAGTAATGGTATGTAGTAGAAATAGTATTAGTAGAAGTAGTAATTGTAGTAGCAAAAGTAGTAATAGCAACAGAAGTAGTATTTGTAGTAGTAGTAGTAGTAGTAGTAGTAGTAGTAGTAGTAGTAGTAGTAGTAGTAGTAGTAGTAGTAGTAGTAGTAGTAGTAGTAGTAGTAGTAGTAGTAGTAGTAGTAGTAGTAGCAGTCACTGTTGTTGTTGATGTATAAATAACTAGTAAAATAACCGTAAAAGTAGTAATATTTATATCAGTAGTAGTAGAACTAGTATGAACACCAATCATCAACAACAACAACAACAACACCACCACCAACAATAACAAGGACAACACCACCACCAACAATAACAATGACAACACCACCAGCAACAATAACATAACAACAGTAATCAGAGTAATGGTGGTGGTGATGGTGGTGGTAGTCCGCACAAGAACAACAAAACTTCTATTATTACCAAAACCAATTTCCATTAGCACCATCACCATTACCACCACCCAGTTCATTTTTTACCTCTAACACTCTCCTTTCCCTCCTTTCCTCCCTCACCCCTTCTGCCACACACGCACCCCGCCGCCATCCATTAGGTCAATCAGAGCCTCTACATTAAATACAACTACCTTAATAGCCCTTGCAACAGAAGCCAGCAGTGTGTCATCCGAGCCAGAACGTCCTGTCACTTGGAATACAAGAAGGGAAGGGGTTTCAAGAGTGTGTGAAGTATGCTAGAGATTGAAGTGAGGAATGGAGGTAGCGGTTAGAGATGGTATTGTCGTTTTTATTGATTTTTTTTTTTACCAGCGTTGGAATTTTGGTGGAAAGAACAGGTGTTGTTGTTATTGTTCTATACATATACGGGTGCTTTCTACTCCATTTCAGCTGGTTTGTGTGTGTTTAACATTGATGGAAGAAAGAGTAGTGCAGTGATGTTGATAAGGTCTCGTTCTCATGATTTAAGTCACCGTCCCTCGTTGCCTCAGTATTTTGCAATTTGAAATAATGATGAAAAACGTTGACATTTGCATATATTTATTTGTAGGAAAAGTATTTGAAAATTTTTATTAATGCAGGGGTTTTTATTCACTGTCTCATTCGAAATGTTCTAATACAGTGGCAGTATGTTGGCTATGTATTCGCCAGAAAAATCCATGAAGCGTTGCATTCACAAATATTGCTTTGTGTTACACTTCAACAGTTTTGTGAACAACAGTGTGTTATGTTTGGAGCAGAAAGCACGCGAACGGAAATGAAAGTCATCCATGCAACATGAACTATCGAGAACAAAGCAACACATTGCCGTTGTACGTGCAGCATTTGCCTGATGTTGTCAGTGTGAAGTGATCTGCGTCGCGTCGCTATCTCATCAACACGCGCCACGCCCTCCCGCCTATCCCTCTGCTCTGTTCTCATCTCAAGCGCCTACACTCAAATTAGGAAAATGAAGTAATGCCGCTCGTCATTGTCATATGGCTCAAGGAATTGTGAATAGAGAACGCTACCTTACCAAACAACACAATGCAAGCAAAAGTAAAACAGACAACCTTCGGACTCCACACACACTGAGCGCCCCACAACACATAAAGTACTCAGACAACAGTATTCACAGATAACACACATATTGACAATTTCCTGTACCGCTCCATCACACACAAGTACGTACACAGAGACAGTGACGAGCACTGGGGGAAGTGTCATGTGGTATACGCTCCACACACTTTATTCTTCTTTTACCATTTTTTTTTCTGTTTTTACAAAGAG
>NC_059296.1:30738424-30740924 GCF_017591435.1 Portunus trituberculatus | reverse complement strand
TTTAGGCGTCAGAAAAGCAAGATTTTCCTTTGTTATTCACGCCAACGGTGGAGACAAGACAGATAACATGTTTTTTTTCTATACGCATATAAATCACAAACATAAAAAAACACTAAAATTTACACTTTTAAAAATCAAAGTAAAGTAACACATATTGCTCATACATTTCCTGCCACACTGATGACTACAGAAACTCTGTTCTCAATCATATCGACATTACTCTGACCTATACATTTATTCTCTTCTTTGAAAAGAAAAAAGAAAAAGGCAAACGTAGCACATTCAAATCCGAAAAAGTAACTAAAGTATAAAAAAAAAGCCGCGTTACAGAAAAATGGAAAGCTTACGGTACGCTGCACACATTTTGACAGCGTTGGCGGGCGACACAATGCGGCGGTGAAATGTGTACCTAGGTGTGAAGCCACGGACCGGGATTACTGCGGATGAAGTGAAGCATGAGTTAGAGCAGAGTTGCAGCTACCCACCTCCGGCCAACACAGCACACCCACGCCATGACGTCAGCCGCACTGCCGCCTCAACCAATGGGCCGCAAATTTGAGGCTGTCTGGTGGAGGGAATGCTGCGTGTTTGGCCTTGTCTATAACTGCTGGCGCTGCATTGGCCAGGTTTTGACGCGTATCCTGGTGCGTTGCTTGCCTCTCCCGCCACGTGCATTGCCTCTTGATGAAATAGCTCAGGTGTAACCTATATAAAATTCCTTCTTGACGCTTACAATAATTATGGGTTATTGGGAGAGTGATAGTGTTTTTAGGGAATCAAGCATCATAGTGTGTATCTATCTAGTAGTAGTAAACTCTGGAACTCCCTATCTGCTCTTCTATTTCCAGCTTCCTTTGACTTGACTTTTTGAAGAGGGAGGTTTCAAGACATTTGTCCCTTCATTTCGGCTAATTTTGACCTGCAGGGGAAGTGGCAACTAAGTCTGTTTTTTTGTTTAGTTTTTTTTTCATTTTATTCAACCATTGGTCAGATCTCTCCTCTTAAAAAATAAAGTAGTTGTCGTTATAGTAGTAGTAGGAGTAACAGTACGATAGTAGTAGTAATAGTAGTAGTAGTAATAATAGTAGTATAGTAGTAGTGGTAGTAGTAGTAGTAGTAGTAGTAGTAGTAGTAGTAGTAGTAGTAGAAGTAGTAGTAGTAGTAGTAGTAGTAGTAGTAGTAGTAGCAGTAGTAGTAGAATTATCATTATTATTAGTAGTAGTAGTAGTAGTAGTAGCAGTAGTAGTAGAAGTAATAGTAGTAAGAGAAGTAGTAGTAGTAGAAACAGCAGTATTATTATCATCATCTACTTAAAAAAGAAAGAAAATAAACAAAGTAAAATGTCAAAATTATAAAACGCATAACAGGTATAAGAAAAAAAAAGAACATTTGAAAGGCGACACAAGAATGGATTTCAAAACCTTGGGCTACACTACTGCTGTGCTCAAACAACAATACAGAGTGCTAGATGTCCACAAATCTCAGTGAAGGCAACTGTCACTCAAGAAAAGTACATGAAGATATTGAAAAAGAGCGTTCGTTTCAGTCAGCCACTCAGCCTCGCCCGGTCATCAAGTTTTTATTCCCACAAAGACGCTGCAAATGTCAAGATAAAATGTTGAAAAGCACCAATGTGTCATGCGGTTTTGTGTTCCACCAGCAAGAAGAATTTTTTTGGATATTTTTGGCATGTATATAGTATTTTACATGCTGCCTAATTTTGGCTGACGTGTTTCTTCTTTGTAGAGAACTAGCACTCAAGTGGGACTTTTTTTTCTTTTTTTTTTTTTGCCCTCCTTCCTATAAAAAAAAAAAAATGAATGAAATAGAAATATAGAAAGGCATTTTAAAGATCATATCGTAGTGCAGTACTAAGGCAGAGGTAGTAGATAGATTAGAGTAGTAGTCGGAAACATAGCACCAGAAGCATCAAAAAGATTATTGTTGTTGTTATTATTATTATTATTATTATTATTATTATTATTATTATTATTATTATTATTATTATTATTATTATTATTATTATTATTATTATCATTGTTGTTGTTGTTATTAATATTATTATTATCGTTATTATTTTTTTTTTTTCTTTTTCTTTTTCTTCTTAGTTTTCCATTATTTATTATTATTACTAATGTTATTATTATTATTGTTGTTATTATTATTATTATCATTATTATTTATTATTATTATTATTATTATTATTATTATTATTATTATTATTATTATTATTATTATTATTATCATTATTATTATTATTATTATTATTATTATTATTATTATTATCATCATCATCATCATTATTACTATTATTGTTATTATTATTATTATTATTATTATTATTATTATTATTATTATTATTATTTTTAGTAGTAGTAGTAGTAGTAGTAGTAGTAGTAGTAATAGTAGTAGTAGTAGTAGTAGTAGTTGTTGTTGTTGTTGTTTTTGTTGTTTTTGTTGTTGTTATGGTTTGTTGCGATAGCTGTAGCAGCAGAAGCAG
>NC_059296.1:30688424-30733424 GCF_017591435.1 Portunus trituberculatus | reverse complement strand
GAGAGAGAGAGAGAGAAAGAGAAAGGATACATATTAACATTTAGACACCTTTGAAAGAGAAGGAGATGAAGACCGACTAACAAACAGGACTAAAAAAAAAAACTCCAATGGAAACCAACACTGGGAATGAAAAAAACCCGAGAGAGAGAGAGAGAGAGAGAGAGAGAGAGAGAGAGAGAGAGAGAGAGAGAGAGAGAGAGAGAGAGAGAGAGAGAGAGAGAAGAGGAAAATAAAGACCCGTTAACAGAGACAGTGGAGTGGGTGGGAGGAAAACCAGAAGAAGGGTGGGTGTGGAAGACTTGGGAGAGGTGGAAGGAGAAAGGCAGCTGTAGAGGAAGGAGAGGAGGAAGACAAATGGCCAATAGAGATGGAGATATTAAACGCGGAGACCCGGTAACCATATAGATGACGCTATTATGGGCCATGAATCAGAGGGTTGATGGAGTAGAGAAGAGGACGAAGGGAAAGGTGAGGGAAGGGAAGGCAAGGGGAGCGGGTATGGGAGGAGGAAGGAGCAGTGTCTTTATTAGCCTGGAATGGAACGATCGTGGCGCCCTCCATAGAGAGAGAGAGAGAGAGAGAGAGAGAGAGAGAGAGAGAGAGAGAGAGAGAGAGAGAGTTATACAATTTTGGAAGGAAATGAATATATATACGATTTTTTATCCTCAAAGACTGTAGAGAAAGAGAGAAAGAAAATGACGTATTATGCAGTTTTAATCCAAATGAATATATTTCCTATTTTTAGCCTCAAAGACGAGAGAGAGAGAGAGAGAGAGAGAGAGAGAGAGAGAGAGAGAGAGAGAGAGAGAGAGAGAGTTGTGCCAGCCTCATTGACGGAGGAAAGTAGACCGTTCTTCATTTATTCATGAGCGTGTCAGTGATGCGTTTATTCGTGTCCTGTATCGTGACTGAGGTGCGGCGGAGACTGGTCGAGGCTAACAAAAACTTAAAGCACAGATCCAAAACCTCAGACCAATCTCTCTCTCTCTCTCTCTCTCTCTCTCTCTCTCTCTCTCTCACTAACTCACGTAATCAATAGGACATCACATATTAATGGCCGAGGACAGACTTGCCTCCTTGCATTACGAGGTAGTTAGTTTCTATAATAACGGAGTACCTTTTCCACCTGAGTCTTATCTGCTATTCATTCAGCCGCTTGTCACGTCTGCACACGAGCCCAAACTATCACCTTTCAGACACTCACGTTTTTTTTCTGCATCAGTGCTACACATTTATATTCCTTGAGACTTGTTCGACGGTGGTTCTTGTCCGGCTGTGCTTCAAAGGTTAAAAACTGAAGCTACTCTTGGTAAATGGACGGAGTATTCTTCCTGCGTGAACATTTCCACGGACGCCTTGCTCATCATTATCTCCTCACTCAACGGTGGAGAAAGTAAAATACGTGGCTGCAGGAGGTTTCTTTTCTTGCTTAGTTAGAGGAGGAGGTGTAATTTTAAAGCGTAATCTCAAAAGAAGCAGGTGACTGAAGAGAAAGACGTATAATTCAAAGCGTTCAGTGCCTCTGTTTTAGGCTTTTATTTACGACAATCACAATTAAGAGTCTCCAAATTAATGAAGTGCAATTGTAGTGTGTGATTTAGAAGGAGGCCACGAAAAGCCAAAAGTTGTAGTGTCATCAAGTCTTTTCTTTTAGTAATCCGGTTTAGTTTTTCTCCAATCTAATCACTCAGGGTCCCTCTAATTAATCAGTAAGTCGAGCTCTTTAGTGCATTATTGCAAGGACAGTATGTAATTTCAGAATACCCCAACAATTACATAAATGGTCATGTCTTTCAAAGCCTCCAGTGCCTCTGGTGTTTAGTAAAGGATCCTTCGAAGTAATAATTGTGTCATGCCGTCTTTTTTTTTATGTTAGAAGTGATACTGATCAAAGGCAACAAAAAATATAAAAAAACAGTCCAGTTCCCTTACAGATCAATAGTTAGCCAAAAGACAGGAACAAATGCCTTGAAACCTCCGTCTCACTAGTAAATTATTTTCTTTTATATTAGAGAGAAAACTGGCCAAGGGCAACAAAAAAATATGAAAAAATAGCTCTCTTAATTGCCAGTTCCCTTACAGATCAATAGAGTTAGCCAAAGGACATGGACACATGTCTTGAAACTTCCCTCTCATTAATACTGTCTGTAATTTGGAACATGTCGTTATTAGGGAAGTGTTCAAACCTTTCAGTGTCTGTGGTTATTTTCTCCATTAGTAGTCAGTCGGCCACGGTTCCTCAAATCAATCAACAAGTGTCGTGCTCTCATTAGCAGTCTTAATCAGTCTCGTTTAAAAATGCAGATTGACATTCAAGTTCTAAAACTCGCTAATGGATTACACGGGTGCAATCTGCTAGAGGAAGAGGAGGAGGAGGAGATGAAGGAAGAAGAGGCAGGTGAGGAGGTGGAGGAGGAAGAGGAGAAAGAGAAGAAGAAGGTATTGGACACTTCATTCCTTTATTCCTCTAGTAACGAACGGTGAGAAGATGTGCAGAAAGACAGACAGGTATACACACACATCATTATCTCATATTGTTACCGTGTGTGTGTGTGTGTGTGTGTGTGTGTGTGTGTGTATTTTATGGGTCCAGGAACACGTACTTGACATTCAGTAAATTCAGTTAGTCACTTTTTTGTCGTGCACTATACCGTGTTATTTGTTCCGCTCGTGTTGACAGTCGCCGCTGATAATGGTACGCTTTCCGCCGCGCCTCGAATACCTAAGTCGATTACATGCCGGTATATTAGTAGGTATCGGTAGTGGTGGTGGTGGTGGTGGTGGTGGTGGTGGCGGTGGTGGTGGTGGTGGTGGTGGCGGTGGTGGTGGTGGTGGTGGCGGTGGTGGTTGTGGTGGCGGCGGTGTGTCCTCCGTTAGTGGTGGTGGAGGTAGTGGTAATGTGTTATGTGGTGGTGCTGGTGGTTGTGGTGGTGGTGGTGGTAATGAGAGAGAGAGAGAGAGAGAGAGAGAGAGAGAGAGTGTTACTTATATTTCTTCTTGCCTAGAGTTGCAAGTAATATTAATGAGCATCTCGGCAAGACTCCTTAGACATTCTCCATATTTAGATTCTTTACACCAACAGTATAATCTTAACGCTTGCCTAGAATATTTATGTTGATATATTTACGTGCAAACTGTCTGTGGGTCTTTATCCTTCCTCTCCCATGCCCATGTGGTGTCACTGTTCCATACTTGTAACTTCCATCAAACCTTTGTCTTCATCCTGTTCTCCACACAACCTTCCTTCCTTCCCTAAGATCATCTCCCGGTCACTCCTTCCGTCTCATGTTTGGCCTGGTTTGTCTTTTTCTTACATCCGCTTCCATATCTAGCATTCTCTGTCGACACACCATTCATCCCTTCTGTTAATGTGACCGGGACTCCTTGTCACTGCATTGGTTTCTTTAGTGTAATGTAATACTAAATGACAGAATCGCCCCAAAAAATCTTGATTAAAAGCCGGTATCGTAGACAAGGTTATAGTAAAAGAGGACGAAGAGGACGTGAAGATCGATATCATCATCTGTTTATGGCAGTGATTTTTGTATAGTAATATAACGTTGAGTATTTAGAATCAGTAAAAGCATCGAAGTCTAAACGTGGTATTATGATAGAAGTGAAAAGTAAGAACAGAGAAAACGATGCAAGGATAAATGTCGTCACCTACTTTTCATGTTTAAGTGATGTTTAAATAATGCATGTGATAGTCATCAAAGTGAGGGCGACGCTGCCAGGCGGACCAGGCTGTAATTACAAAAACTGTCTGCTGCTAGTGATTGAACGTCAACTGTGCGGAGGAACACCAACAAATATTTAGATGTGATTGAAGTGGAGGAAGTGTGTGTGTGTGTGTGTGTGTGTGTGTGTGTGTGTGTGTGTGTGTGTGTGATCGATTTCTGTGAAGGAAAAGACAATTATAGCTAACAGTAAGTAGTATGCAGCGGCAGGGAGGCGAGACGCAGCCTTTTGTAATCTTGCCTAAATCTTGATGCGAGGCCTTAAGATGAGTCCTGGTATTGTCGCCTGTGATTTGTTGAGGTTGTTGTAGGGGCCGCCTTGGTACAGTGGGGCCACACACGGTTTGGGAGTCGAAGGGCCTTCAATCGCATGGGTTCGAATCTTTTCCACAGTCCGAGGTTAGAAAGGACATTCTCTTGGGGTCACGGTTCCCATATGTCAAAAGCAAGTCCTTTGTCAAGAGTCACCGTATTAGCCCTAACAGTACAGGGAAACCGGACATGAAAACTAGCAAAAGAAATTCTTGAGGCTGTTAATTAGAAGGTGGGCGTGAGATGCTTGACACTTTGTATTTCACGCTTCCCACTCTGTTGTACGACTGTGTGGAACAAATAAAGACAACTATCGCCTGCCTTTTCTACTCTTCTACTCTTGTTTTCTTTTTCGTAAGTGGAAGAATGAACGTTTTGTTTATATATCTAGTTACTATTTTTTGTTGACAGTTTCCGTAACAGAAGAAAAATCCACAGACACAAGTTAAGAAAAATTGTGAATGTAATTAGTTTATGTTTTTATTTATTTATTATTACTGTCAGCAACATTATCGACAGCGTTGTCTCTACTGTTCCAGCTATTATTGTTGTTGTTGTTGTTATTATTATTATTATTATTATTATTATTATTATTATTATTATTATTATTATTATTATTATTATTATTATCATATTTCAACATTCACAAACAACCACATGATTCAAGAACGTGAAATCATATACGATAATATTATACGTACAGTTGTAGTGTGTGTGTGTGTGTGTGTGTGTGTGTGTGTGTGTGTGTGTGTGTGTGTGTGTGTGTGTGTGTGTGTGTGTGTGTGTGTGTGTGTGTGTGTGTGTGTGTGTGTGTGTGTGTGTGTGTGTGTGTGTGTGTGTGTGTGTGTGTGTGTGTTTTCTTACGTCAGCTTGATTAATTACGAAAGATAAATGAAATAATGATATCTTTGACCAACTCCACAAAACAGAATATTTTTCTCACAAGGACAAGACTGTTTCGGTCTGAAGAAACATTCTAACGCACAACGCCTCATTTAAACACCCGAAAAACTCAATGCTTTCAGTTTACAGTCCACCACTCATCCTGTTTGGGCTATAAGGGCGTGTAGTGTACCGCTGATGAAGGCTGCAATGGCCCTTACTCGGGTTTCATGCCTGCGCTGCTGCCACACACTCGCCGCCGCTTTTCACTCGCTCGTAAGGGACGGTTGAGTTGGCTGGGGGAGTGGGGAGAGGACATAAAGAAACTCATCTGGATTACTAACCACTCGTGCAGTTCCTCGCCTGCATCATCTTCCCGCCACACGCTATCACACTTCCTTCCTCCCTCCATCCGTTCATCCCTGTGTGCTTCCCTGCCTGTCTGCCAAGTCGCCTTCCCTCTCTCTCTTCTTGCTGCACTTCCTCCCTACACCTTTTTGCTCCTCAGCGCGTCCTGTCGCCACATACTTCCTCTCACCATGTCCCATCTTCTCTCTCTCTCTCTCTCTCTCTCTCTGATCCTATTAACCAAACTTACTTTAATCCATTCTCTTCCATTAAAAGACGTTTGATATTCCCACTTCCATTCTCGCATCAGCAACCACGAATACCAAAGTAACTGCTAAACACGTAAAAATAATCTTGCTTCCTTTATTTCAGGTGAGGAGACGCCTGCAGGTAGTCGAGGAGGTAGGCACAGACGGCGAGCCTTCCCCGGGCCATACTTCCACCCGTCCTCGCCCGTCAACGTGACCACACAGCTTGGGGCGCACGCATACCTCCCCTGCAGGATCAAAAATCTCGGGAACAAGTCGGTGAGTGAAGCTGTTCTCTTCTGCTCCGTCTTAAGACTATAGAAAACTTCGTCACAAAGTTTCTTAAGTAGTAGTGATAGTGTCGGTGGTGGTAGTGGTGGTGGCGGTCGTAGGAAGAGTATAGTAGCAGTAGTAGAAGTAGTAATGGAGAAGAAGGAAGTGGGAATGGAAGATAAGTAGAATTAGAAGGTAGAGGAAGAGGGGTAGCAGCAAAAATGTAGTAGTAGTAGCTGTAGTAGTAGTAGTAGTAGTAGTAGTAGTAGTAGTAGTAGTAGTAGTAGTAGTAGTAGTAGTAGTAGTAGTAGTAGTAGTAGTAGTAGTAGTAGTAGTAGTAGATAGTAGTAGTAATAATAGCAGCAGCAGCAGCAGCAGCAGCAGAATTAATCGTAGTGGAGGCAGGAGAGGGAAAAAAATAGCATAAGAGGATGAAAGGAGGAAAAAAGTGAAGAGAAAGAACAAAAGGAACAGGAATAGCAATAATACCATTAAAGAAGATATTAATATTGATAGTACTCCTATTAAGAGAAGGAGAAGGTGGAAAAAGTATTAAGTCTTCCTTTATGACTATCCTCTCATTCCTTTCATTTTTAATGCGGCTTTTCAATCCTACTGCCTTTCATTTCTCCATCGACTCCCCTCGCCTCAAAAGTGCGTCTACCTTTAGGGGCAAGAGCTGGCTGGAAAGAAGAAAGCAGGTGAGGAGGCTAATGCTACTCAACGAGGTCAGCAGAGAAGGAGGAAGGAGGCCAACAGTAAATAATTTAGGAAGTTTACGCTTACTTTTAACGAACGCGTCCCAGTTGTACCAAAGTGTGTTAGAGAGACGGTGATAATGTGGGAAGGACTTAGTAAAAGTGCGGATACCAGGTGCGAAGTTTACTTACTTTGAACGAAAGTTGAATAAGAGCAGGTATTGAGTGAGAGTGTTGGTAAGAGCTGCCGCTGGTAACAAAGGTAATAATCCTATACGTAAAGGAGGTTAGCAAGGAGGAGGAGGATAATACCAAATAATGGGAGGTTTATTTTACTTTTAGCGAACGAGTCCCAGTTGTACGTGTAAATATCGAGAGAGTGTGTTAAGGCCCGCTGATAACAAAGGTGATAAGACCCAAAGAGGTTAACGAGTGAAGGGAATTGCAAAGAATCGTGAAGTTTATTTGCAACAAATGTGTGTAATAATTTGGAAGCGTTTAACGAGACGCTACTAACGGGACTGTTAAAGCTGAAGGAGGTTGAGAGATGAGGCATAATTGACTCATTGATAAGTGGCAATACTCGTTATGTGATTACCGTGATTACTCCGCCGCCTGCTGTACGGAGAGCTAATCTAATCGATCCTTAAAATACATAAAATGGTAAAGTATTTTCGCCAACGAGAACACACGCGAGGTGGAAGTGTCGTTACGGTATTTCGCGGCTCAGTACACACACCGCCGCCTCCCTCTACATGTCACACATCTTTAATATCGCCATTACTGTTTGTAACTGTTGTAATTTTGCATACGTAACGGTCCATACAGCGAGAATTTATCCCATATAAAATAAATAGTATTGTTTTAGTTACTGAAGTATTGGAAGTGTGCTGGGGAGGATGGTCGAGGTGGTGGTGATGGGTGTGTTTGTGTTGTGAGGCTGATGGTGTGGAGAAGTGCGGTGGTGCTATGGACGATGTGGTGTGGTGTGCTGGCATGGTTAGGGGTGCGGTGGTGGTGATCCTGGGGGCTGGGATAATGGTAATGGTGACTTAACCCTTTCAATACCATGACGCGTTTTCATACTCATTCTGCTTTTTATTCGGTGATTTTATACTTCAAAACTTTATGTGGAGATTAAAATTGTGAAGACTGGCCATTAATCTTCTACCTCCATAGACCCTTCCTAATGTAAATAAAATCACACCTAAAACTCAAGGTAAAAATGCGTCCCAGTACTGAAAGAGTTAAGGCTGGCGGTGTGTGTGAGAGCAGTGACACTTAGGGTGCGGGCGCTGTGGTGCTGGTGACCGTACTGTGATAATGTAGTGGTGGTGAGGCATCACATGTGGCGGTGAACCTCCTTCTTAAATGAAGTCAAGTCATAGGAAGATAGGATGACACAAATAGGTCCATACTGACAAAAAATAAATGGAAATACGAAAATGAAGATCAATGCAGATTATAATTATTACAAGAAAAATGTGTAGTGGCGTAAAGTGAGGCGGTAATCAGGACAGGGAAGGAGTTAGGTGCTTGTTATACTGCAGATTACATAGATTAGAAGGGTTGGAGTGACCAGTGAGACCCGATAGTTACTCGTATTTATTACAGCCTGCATCATTGCATTTTACTGAACTGGTATCATTAGAGTTACCTCGTTACCTCAACCACCGTATAGCGCTGCATGGAGGCTCGAACACCCCACGTCGGGAATCACAACGTAACCAGTGTGCCAGCCATTCTCAGAGAGTCAGAGAGAGAGAGAGAGAGAGAGAGAGAGAGAGAGAGAGAGAGAGAGAGAGGCGGAGGAGTTTGGAATGAATTAGGACCAGAAACATGTATTATTTAGCACACCGGTAGAGTGCCGTTGAATTTTACATCAGTACTGTTAGTCTTAAAGAGAATCTCAATAGTAGGGAGGATCCTGCCCAGTTTTGTGTATTTTGATCGTAAGACACAAACAGCTACAGGGAGAGCAAGAAGCAGCAGACCTGTTGACCCTCTGAAGACTTAATATTAATCCGCCTGACCAAAAGGCATGACACACACTGACCTGGCGTAAGAGGTGTTGGACAGAAATACCAAAGGATCACAGCTTCTATATCCATAAAGAAAACAAAAGAAACAGCATTCTAGTTTTATATGCACATAATTATCACGGCTTAAGTCAATTTGTACAGTAAGAAGACAAAGGGAAACTTACAGAGAGACGCAAATGAGGCCAGTAGATATATAATGTTCGTTTGAAATCTGCCGTTTAAAGAAGGAGACAAATGTTTAACGAATGGTGGAGATAAAACAAGGTCTGTGAAATTATTCATGTCAGGTCGGCATATAATATTCGTGGGGACATTTTCACTTGATATTAAGAGAGACGATGGGAGTGAAGCGATGGCCATGCAGGCGCCAGGGAGTGCTGGGAAGGGATACCGCTGTGGGGGCGTCTCCTTTCACCATCTCTCTCTCTCTCTCTCTCTCTCTCTCTCTCTCTCTCTCTCTCTCTCTCTCTCTCTTTTTTTCTGCCTAAATAATGCCGGCAGTGACCCACATCCGCTGCCGCCTTCCTTCACCAACGCTCTTACCGCTCGCCGCCTTCACTGTCCATTTTTTTTCTTTTAACGCTCATCTCTCTCTCTCTCTCTCTCTCTCTCTCTCTCTCTCTCTCTCTCTCTCTCTCTCCTTGGCTAGCTTTACTTTTCTTGCTCTCATCCGTTTTCTCCTCCCCTTCCACCTTCTTTCACACTTTCCCCTCCATCTGTCCTTCTTTCCTTCCCTCTCCTCCTTTCTTTATCCAGCAATTCTATTTTTAGCGTTCTCTGTTTGCAGGGAATTATGTTTACTCCCCATCTCCCTCTCCTTCATCCCTTCTCTCTGACGATATGGGAAAATTTAACGAGGGTAATGGCTTATATATAGTAAATACGTCATTCACAAACAGATTTTTTATTTCTTCGCTCTCGTTCATCCCTCAAGGCTCAATGTGACTGCTTGAAACACTAGTCAATCAGTGAACCGATCAGTCAGTTTAGCAGCCAGTCAATCGATCAGTGAACCAATTAGTCAGTGCATCAGTCAGTCAATCACTCTTCTTCCTCACCTTCAGGTCTCATGGATCAGGAACCGCGACTCACACATCCTGACGGTGGACCGCTACACCTTCATCTCGGACGAGCGCTTCTCGGCGTGGCATGAGGCGCAGACGCAGACGTGGACGCTGCAGGTACGCTACGTGCAGGAGCGGGACGCGGGCAAGTACGAGTGCCAGGTGTCCACGGAGCCCAAGATGAGCCACTTCGTCGACCTGAGTGTCATCAGTGAGTCTCGAGGAGCTCTTGTGTTTGCACTTCACCAGAACGAGGCCAAACTTTTTGTTTCTCGCTTACGTCTTGAATTTCATGCTTCGTTTTCTTTATTGGATTGTAGTGTTGGTTCATATATATTTTCTGAATCACTTTTTTATTTACTTATTTTTCGATTAACATTATTCGATTAACATTAGGCATTCAGACGCAGCCTTGTTCATATGACTAAAATTATTTTTTTATTGTGATTGTTACGCGAAAGAAATCACTTGAACTTATATAGAGCAATGGTGAAAAAAATATTTGAAGGCTTTGTATGGACTAGTAATGAAGAATTGCTATAAAAGTTTGTAAAATGTGATCTGTTAAATTTGCACGAATATCCACAAACATCCCAAGTAATTATTCACCTTAATGATCATATCACTGATGAATAAATGCTTTAGTATAATAATTTCCGTTTTCCTCACCTCATTTTCTTTCCTGCCCTTCCTTCCCCGCGCAGCCCCAACCGTCAGCATCACCGGCAAGTCAGACATCTACGTCAAAAGTGGCTCCACCGTCAACATTCAGTGTGTCATCACCGACGCGCTGGAGGAGCCCACCTACATCTTCTGGTACCATGTGAGTGACGCACAGAGCTCCTCTTACCTCACTCCGCCAACAACCCACACCCCCAACACCACCAACCCACCACCCCATCACTGCCTCCCTGTGTCTTAGTGCTGCCTTCTTCATCCCACCACCACCACCTCCCCACCAACCCCTCCCTGTGCCTTAGTGCTGCCTTCCTCACCCCAAACACCCCACCAACCCCTCCCTGTGGCTTAGTGCTGCCTTCCTCACCCCACCACCACCACCACCCCACCAACCCCTCCCTGTGGCTTTGTGCTGCCTTCCTCACCCCAAACACCCCACCACCCCACCAACCCCTCCCTGTGCCTTAGTGCTGGCTTCCTCACCCCAAACACCCCACCAACCCCTCCCTGTGCCTTAGTGGTGCCTTCCTCACCCCAAACACCCCACCAACCCCTCCTGTGCCTTAGTGCTGCCTTCCTCATCCCAAACACCTCACCAACCCCTCCCTGTGCCTTAGTGCTGTCTTCCTCACCCCAAGCACCATCACTCCACCACCGCCTCCCTGTGCATTAGTGCTGCCTTCCCCACCCTGGCCGGGATGAAGAAGTCCCTGCGCCTGGCGGGCTGACAAAGCCTCGTCATGCCGCCTCTCTGCCTTCCCACTCTCCGCTTCCTCCTCTCCTCCCTTCCTCTCTCCCTGCCGCACATTGATGTCTTGTCAGCGTCTCTAACAGATGCCAAATGATGCCATCACGGAACGGAAGAGTGACGCCTTCCGCCGCTCGTAATGGCGGCAGAGTAACTTAAAAAATAGTAAATAGATAAATTGGTGTGAAATTCACAGGGCAATTTACTTTAAAAGATACACGTAATCCAAAGACGGTGGTGATGGCAGTGGTTGGCAGTTCTGGAAACGTGTCATCACAGGATGACGTGACAATAGCTAAACTTTTGGGAACGTGTTGAGAAGTCCCAGGCGTGCCGGTCTGCGCCAACACCCAAGGGAAGACCGCGCATTGTTACTGTCTACCGCTTGAGGCTGGACCAGACTTTGCCAAGGGAAAATGTGAGCACGGAAGGCGAGGAGTGGAACTAAGCACACTGGCTGCCTGGCGTCTCAAGCACATCACAAGTCACTCTCATTGGGATACACACAGATGCTTTAAAGTACTTGTGACTTCATATGTAACGGGTCTGAAAAATTTAACTTTCATCAACCGAGTAACACACATTCAAACATGTCTTTGTTCAGCTTCAGACATCCTCCCCCCCCCACACACACAATATTCCTCGAATGAAACCACCGACTTGGAAACTGCGGCACAAATTCACCAGAATGATGAAAAACAAAACTATACACACGATTTAACAGTCAACAACACTGTCTCTTTCCTCTTCCTCCTCTCCTCTCCTCTCCTCTCCTCTCCTCCTCCTCCTCCTTCTCTCCGTTCTCCTCCTCCTCCTCGTCCTTCTCCTCCTCCTCCTCCTCCTCCTGCTCTTCCTCTACCATCTCCTCCTCCTCCTCTTCCTCCTCCTCCTCCTCCTCCTCCTCCTCCTCCTCCTCCTCCTCCTCCTCCTCCTCCTCCTCCTCCTCCTCCTCCTCCTCCTCCTCCTCCTCCTACTACTACTACTACTACTACTACTACTACTACTACTACTACTACTACTACTACTACTACATATCCTTTTCTTTCTCCTCCTCCTCCTCCTCCTCCTCCTCCTCCTCCTCCTCCTCCTCCTCCTCCTCCTCTTCGAGCCCTTGCCGCTGTCTTAACATTAACGTAAACGCCTTCCATACGAGTAACGGGACACAACACAATAGGAGTAGGCAGTAGTCACCTGCCGCCCGGTGGAATACTCCAGGAGAGGTACTTACGGGGATGTAGGCAGTGCTGCAGACTGAGTGATTCCCCGTGTCCTCTATTCCCGGTTCCCTTTGTGGTCTCATTTATACAATTGAGCAGCTGCAGCCTGCCCTCTAAAGACAACTTCTACTACTTCCTACACTACACTACAACACCTTACACTTTTACACTCTCTTCAAATCAAAATTTAATAATGGCTTCACCACGCCCTGCCTCGGAGTCCCCCTCTGGGGAGGGGACCATAAATGTCCCCAGGTCGGACTGCCCCTCTGCTGTCGACCTTGGGTGTCTTGACACTTCATCTAATACTTTCACTATCAATTTCTGCAACATTCGTGGCCTTCGTTCTAATTTTCAATCTGTGGAACACCACCTCTCCTCTACTAAACCTCATCTTCTCTTCCTAACTGAAACACAGTTGTCTGTGACTACTGACAGCAGCCCTTTTCTGTTCCCTCCTACTTGCTCTATCCTCATTTTCAATCCAAAGCTGGATGTTGCGCATACGTGCGTAACGACACCACTTGCTCTCGTGCCCACAATCTTGAATCTTCAGAATTTTCTACCATCTGGCTAAGACTTCAATGTCACTCTCTAACTAAATTCATCTGTGCTGTATACCTCTCACCTAATTCCTCTGACTATGTAAAATTCTTTGACTATTTGACTTCCAAGGTGGAGCACATCTTATCTCACTTTCCTTTTGCTGAGATCTCCATTTTAGGGATTTCAATGTTCACCACCAGCTTTGGCTTTCATCTTCTTTCACTGACCAACCTGGTGAACAAACCTTCAACTTTGCTATCCTTCATGACCTAGAGCAGCTAGTGCAGTTCCCTACCCGTATTCCTGACCGCCTTGGAGACACGCCCAACATTCTTGATCTTTTCCTAACCTCCAACCCTTCTGCTTACTCTGTTAAACTTTCCTCTCCGTTGGGCTCCTCCGACCACAATCTAATTTCCGTTACCTGTTCTATCACTCCAGTGCAGCCTCAGGACCCGCCTAAGCGGAGGTGCTTCTGGCATTTTAACTCTGCTAAGTGGGAGGAACTAAGGCAGTACTATTCTGATTTCCCTTGGGATGATTATTGTTTTCATGTCAGAGATCCTTCTCTTTGTGCCGAGCGCATAACAGAGGTGATTATCTCTGGCATGGAGCTATACATTCCTCATACTTTCTCTAACCCTAAAGCTAAAAAGCCTTGGTTTAACTCTGCTTGTTCTCGTGCTGTCAATGATAGAGAGGCGGCTCACAAACGGTTCCGTAGCCATCCAACTGCTGAAACTCATGCCCTATATATTTCTGCCCGTAATCATGCCAAATCTATTCTCCAACTTACTAAAAACTCTTTCATCAATAGAAAATGTCAAAGTCTTTCCAATTCTAACTCCTCTCGAGATTTCTGGCATCTAGCCAATAATATCTCTAACAACTTTACTTCTTCGTCTTTCCCTCCTTTACTTCATCCAGATGGCTCTACAGCTGTCTCTTCTTTTCTAAAGCTGAACTCTTCGCTCAAACCTTTGCTACCAACTCAACTTTGGATGATTCTGGGCATATTCCTCCTACTCCTCCACCCTCTGACTACTTCATCCCTAAAATTAAAATTCTTTATAAAGACGTTTTCCTGGCCCTCTCTGGCCTTGATTCTCGGAAGGCTTACGGTCCGGATGGAGTCCCTCCTGTTGTTCTCAAAAACTGTGCTTCCGAACTCGCTCACTGCCTGGTCAAACTCTTTCATCTGTGTCTCTCTACTTCTATTTATCCTTCTTGCTGGAAGTTTGCTCACATTCAACCTGTCCCTAAAAAAGGTGACCACTCCAATCCTTCTAACTACCGCCCTATAGCTTTGATTTCCTGCCTTTCTAAAGCCTTTGAGTCTATCCTTAATAGGAAGATAATGAGGCATCTATCAGCTCACAACCTTCTCTCTGATTGCCAGTATGGTTTCCGTAAAGGCAGATCTACTGGTGATCTTCTTACTTTCCTAACTGAATCTTGGTCATCCTCTTTTAGGGACTTCGGTGAAACCTTTGCTGTCGGCCTTGACATATCGAAAGCCTTCGATAGAGTCTGGCACAAATCTTTAATTTCTAAACTACCCTCCTACGGATTCTATCCTTCTCTCTGTACCTTCATCTCCAGTTTCCTTTCCGATCGTTCTATTGCTGCTGTAGTAGACGGTCACTGTTCTTCCCTAAAACTATCAACAGTGGTGTTCCACAGGGTTCTGTCCTATCACCCACTCTCTTTCTATTATTCATCAATGATCTCCTAAATCTGACTCAATGCCCTATCCACTCCTATGCTGATGATACCACCTTGCATTATTCAACAGCGTTCAACAGACGCCCAACCCAACAACAATTAAATGACTCAAGGCGAGATGCTATAGGACGCCTAACTTCTGATCTTTCACTTGTTTCTGATTGGGGCAGAGAAAACCTGGTTTTGTTCAATGCCTCAAAAACTCAATTTCTACAACTATCTACTCGACATAACCTTCCAGACAACTATCCTCTCTTCTTCAATAACACTCAACTTCCCTCTCCTCTACATTAAACACACTCGGTCTATCCTTCACTAAAAATCTAAACTGGAAATTTCACATCTCTACTCTTGCTAAATCAGCTTCCAAGAAGTTAGGTGTCCTGTGGCGTCTTCGTCCATTTTTCTCCCTCCCAGCTGCTTGCTCTGTACAAGGGCCTTATCCGCCCGTGTATGGAGTATGGCTCTCATGTCTGGGGGGGATCCACACACACAGCTTTACTAAACAAGGTGGAATCTAAAGCTTTTCGTCTTATCAACTCTTCTCCTCTAACTGACTGTCTTGATTCTTTAAGTCACCGCCGCAATGTTGCATCTTTATCTGTCTTCTACCGCTGTTTTCATGCTGTCTGCTCTTCTGAACTTGCTAACTGCATGCCTTCCCCCTCCTGCGGCCTCGCTGCACAAGACTCTCTACTTCTTCTCATCCCTATTCTGTCCATCTTCCTAATGCAAGAGTTAACCAGTATCTTCACTCCTTCATTCCCTACACTGGTAAACTCTGGAACTCTCTACCTGTGTCTGTATTTCCACCTGCCTATGACTTAAACTCTTTCAAAAGAGGAGTGTCAAGACACCTCTTACGTTAACTGGACCCTCCTTTTAGATTTTTTGTTTTTCTTTCTCCTACTTTCCTCTTAACAGGGCCTGGCAACCAGCAGGATTTTTTTTCCAACACTTTGTTTTCCCTTGGCCAGTGCCCTTGTAATGTAAAAAAAAAAACTTCCTCACTGCACAGCACCTTGCCTCACCTTCACCTAACTTTACTACCTGACTGTATCTCACCTTGGCCATCCTCTTTGCCTCTCCACAGGGTAACCGCCGCGTGGTGGGTACCAACTCAGACAGTTACCAGTTGACAGTGCACCGCAAGCCCCCGGACACCTCCATCGGGACCCTTACCATCGCCTCCGTCTCCATGGCTGACAGCGGCAACTACACCTGCGCACCAGCCTCCCTGGAGATGGCGTCTGTTATGCTCCACGTCGTCATCGGTGAGTTAAAGGTTTGGAGGGACCGTAGCTAAGAGGAACCCGCCAACCCGGCAGCTGGTGTCATTCACAGCGTCGTGATGGGTGCGGGGTTCACAGGGGGAGGGAACTGGCGGACCCTAAATCAATGAGGCAGAACCGCGCCTTTCTGTAGTGGCTGCGATTTACATTGAGCCGCGATACGTGTGAATCGCGGCAAGTGCGTCGTTTACGTCAGAGTGTGATGAGGGTTGAGTGGTGGTGGCTGTAAGGTTATTCATGCCAACAGTTGACATAATGGCAGGTTTGCCTCCACCCTTATGGCGGAATTAGTGACTCGCTTCGTTGAGGGAAAGTATAAGGATTTGTGTTGTAATTCCATTTTGGTTATGATTGAAATAGTTGTGGATTACTGCCTCCAATCACTCAGTGGGGTGGAGAGGGAGATGTCACGCTGGCTTTCACAATGAGTTCAAGGTCGCAGCGGCCTTCACTTGACGCAGAAGTGATCGATTGGTTAGTTCATTCAACTTGGGCTCCCAACAATGAAGTAATCGGGTGCTGCGCGCACGTGCACTCACACACACACACACACACACACACACACACACACACACACACACACACACACACACACACACACACACAGAGTAATAATCATGTCAAATAAACCACATCACAAAAATATTGCGAAGTATAAAGCAAGGAGAGAGATATTTCAAATATACGAATTATGGAGAGAGAGACAGTCTCTCCCTCATGGAAGCAACTCAGGCACAAAAAAACGCCATTATATTTATATCATTTTTGTGGTGTGATAGTTGCCATTCTCGTATTTTTTTGCCAGTGTTTGGGTTTGAGTGTGGCGTGCGAGCCTCGGGTGTGGTGTAAACATTTCGGGTTGGCGGCCTCGTTACGCACCACTGTGTTGTGTTTGTGGCTCTTTTGTGCTGATTGACAATTGTTGTCTGATTTTTTGTTGTCCAACCTCCCCATTTTCTATGTAATAAAATATTTTTCCCCCTTTGTTACATTTTTATATGCATTTTATATGATTCGGTATATTGATGCAGTTTCCAATCATTGTGTTTTTTTTTTTTTTACTTGTAATATTCGAACACTCACTCTTATACTTATTCCTTCATCTGAACTCTCTCTCTCTCTCTCTCTCTCTCTCTCTCTCTCTCTCTCTCTCTCTCTCTCTCTCTCTCTCTCTCTCTCTCTCTCTCTCTCTCTCTCTCTCTCTCTCTCTCTCTCTCTCTCTCTCTCTCTCTCTCTCTCTCTCTCTCTCTGGTTAGTTAGTTGCTTGCACCACACACAGGTTAGATTAGAGTGAACTAGGTAGGATATTGCTAAAGGTAACGAGTTCATGTCTTCAGTCTTCTTTCTCCTTCTTCTCTTTGTCCTCTTTTTCCGCCTTACAAACTTATATATTGCTCTTTCCATCATCATTATTCATATATTCCAGTATTGTATCCAGTTCTCACCTCTTTTTCTTCCCACACTCTTCCCCCGTCAGGAGAACATCCGCAGGCCATGCACGGTACCAACTCCGCCGCCGCCAGCACTACAGGGTCGGCCACCTCCTCTGTCTCCTCCTCCTCCTCGCGCTCCTCCGCCCACACCCACGGGCGGCACGCGATGTTGGGCGTTTGGCTAGCAACCCTCATGCTTCTGGCCGTCACCTGACTCCAAATGAACTAAAACCTCAAGGTCACCTCTCCCTCGAAGTCACTTCCCTCCTGCTCTTGCTCGCCGCCACATACACACACACACACACACACACACACACACACACACACACACACACACACACACACACACACACACACTTCATGTCTCCCGCAGCGTGAAGTAAGGTGTGGTGACGCGTGTGCCAGCCAGTGTCTTTTTACGAACTGAGGGAATAGTGTAAGTGAAAATTGCACAGTGATTCCTCCTAGATCAGTCCACCATGCAGTGTGCGATGAGCAATTACAGCGGGAGGCAGCAATGAATCAGGCCCCGAGGTGAACTGGACCATGGGAGTTGTGTTCAGACTTGGCCAGAAAAACGTGACCTACATACACTAGACGAACTAACCAACCTTGTGGCGTGTGTTTGTAATGAGACCAAAAGGGGAACATAAATCTACTATTATTACATACAATCTACGTCTTGTCATGATGAGTCCAGCGGGTGAACTAGACATTGCAGGTGGAGGGGCTCGTGTATGTGTGTGTGTGTGTGTGTGTGTGTGTGTGTGTGTGTGTGTATGTATGTGGCAGTGACTCTTGCAGTGTAACCTTTCCTCCTTCGCCGCTGAGACCTCGCCAAGTGATCCAAGATGCCCCCCGCAGCACGGCGAGCAGTGTTTTTCACCTCCCACGACAAACAAACCCGATCAGAGACAGCGTGAGAGCGAGATGTGTACATAGAGTCTATTTTGTAACGGAGACCATTTTTATGAGCATTAAAACAGTGTAGAGTACATAGTGGGTCACAGTGACCTGCAAGACCTATAGTAATCCTTCCTTCCCTTGCCTTCCCTTCCCTTTCCTTCCCTTCTTTTCCCTTCCCTTCCCTTCCCTTCTTTCTTCTGTCTTCTTCTTCCTTTAACTGCATTCTCGCGGCCTTCCTCTGTCGTGTGTGTGTGTGTGTGTGTGTGTGTGTGTGTGTGTGTGTGTGTGTGTGTGTGTGTGTGTGTGTGTGAGAGAGAGAGAGAGAGAGAGAGAGAGAGAGAGAGAGAGAGAGAGAGAGAGAGAGAGAGAGAGAGAGAGAGAGAGAGATGTAGTACATCTTCTTCCTTGCCTCTCTACTTGTCATTCCTTATTCTTTCTCATTTCTCCCTCGTCGAAACTAACTTCTTTCTTCTGTTTTTTCATCTTTCTTTTTCTTCTTTTTCTTCTTCTTTTCAATCCCTCGTCTTCCTCCTCCTCCTCCTCCTCCTTCTCCTCCTTTTCCTCCTCCTCCTCTTCTTCTGCATCCTCCTCCTCAGCTTCCTCCTCTTTTTTTTTTCCTTTTCTTCCTCCTTCCTCTGTTCCTCCTCCTCCTCCTCCTCCTCCTCCTCCTCTTTCTTTTCCTTCTCCTCCTCCTCCTCCTCCTCCTCCTCTTTCTTTTCCTCCTCCTTCTCCTCCTCCTCCTCCTCCTCCTCCTCCTCCTCCTCCTCCTCCTCCTCCTCCTCCTCCTTCTCCTCCTCCTCTTCCACCGTCACTACTCCTCCACCCCTCCTCTTCATCCTCTCCTCCCCTTCTTCCCTTCAGAGTCATCCGGAAGAACCTACTTTGTTGATGTTCTTGTTGTTTGTTGTTGTTGTTGTGGTGAGTCGTGCCCTCGTGTGTGTGGCTCAGCGAACCCTCCGGTGGCCGTGTTGTGAGTCGGTGGCTCAGCTCGACTCAATAACTGGAGGCTGGAGATAAGGATGGCGTCGTCGTCGTGGAATGAGAGGAAAATGGCAAAAATACAGGAAAATATGAGGAAGAGGAGCCTGATGGAAATCTGTGAAGCATGCAAAGGCTTAAAGGAATATAAAATGTCATGCCGTTTGACTGGGAGCGAGCGAGCGAGTGAGTGCTTGGGCTCCAGACTCCAGAAGGGAAGATGAAATATTTCCTGTAAGTGGCGCGCACACACTGCGGGTGACGCACCTCCGGAAAACGAACCATTCACTACTGATAAGTTCGAAATTTTACAGATGAATCAGGAAGCAAGAGAAAGATACCAATATTTTGCAACTTCGGCATTTGTAGTGGACTGATTTGAGTCATTGTGGAGCAGCACAACTAAAAGCCAAAATATACACACCAGAGTAAACTTGTCGTTAATGATGGTAATGATGATGATAATAATAATAATAATGATAATAATAATAATAAATAATAATAATAATAATAATAATAATAATAATAATAATAATTAACAATAATGATAATAAAAATAATAGTAATTTGACGTTGGCAAAGAATATGAAAAGTTAATGGGGGCAAGACGCAAAAAACTATCAAGTTTAAATCATCAAAACCAAAGAAACAAAAAGAATGTTGCATCGAAAGTTTTTTTTTTTCCATTAAATATTCAAGTGACAGTATTTGAAAGTGAAGAAAAGTGTTTTCGTCGACTTCCATCGTTTTGACAGTTTCCATCTTGAACTAATTACTGACATGATGGAGCCCTGCGCGCTGCCCCGCCAGCCGCGAGGTAAGCGCTAAGGAGCAGGTGTGCCGGACAGGTGTGTTGCTCAACATTCCCGCTGCAGGTACACGCCAAATGTATATTTCACAAACGTAACATGTTTTCCGTGGTGTATACGTGTGTGTGTGTGTGTGTGTGTGTGTGTATGTGTGTGTGTGTGTGTGTGTGTGTGTGTGTCGTCCCGGACTGGCAGGCGGTGTACAGGGCAGCAAGGGAAAATGTGCCGCCGGAATGTTGGCGTGTGAGGCAGGCCAGGCAGGCCAGGCAAGCCAGGCAGGGGAAGTGGACTGCTGACACAGCTCCCTGCTGGTAAAGGAAAAAGAAAATGTAAAAAAGTTTCGGTAATTTGTTTGTGTCTGTGTTGGAAAAGGACGCCACCAAGATAGGTGTTTAGCATAATATTCAATTCAGATAACAAATTAATTGTGATTGACAAAAACCAATTATCTTTGCGTCCTAAAACCTTTGTGTGCGCGTCGGCCTGGCCGCCAGCCAGCAGCCAGCCGTGACCCGCGCCGTACAGGGCGGCGCCTCCTGGGTCAACATTATATAAACATATATATATATATATACTACATAAAAAAAGACTTACATATGTACACATATATATACCTAGAGTCTGTAAGGGAGAAATTTATATGTAACTTACTACAGTCAATAAAGATACATTTGAATCACTTGATCTTCAATATTCATTCTCATATACGTATATCTATCTATCTATCTATCTATCTATCTATCTATCTATCTATATATATATATATATATATATATATATATATATATATATATATATATATATATGTGTGTGTGTGTGTGTGTGTGTGTGTGTGTGTAATTCACTGTTTGATCTGCTGCAGTCTCTGACGAGACAGCCAGACTTTACCCTACCTACGGAACGAGCTCAGAGCTCATTATTTCCGATCTTCGGATAGGCCTGAGACCAGGCACACACCACACACCGGGACAACAAGGTCACAACTCCTCGATTTACATCCCGTACCTACTCACTGCTAGGTGAACAGGGGCTACACGTGAAAGGAGACACACCCAAATACCTCCACCCGGCCGGGGAATCGAACCCCGGTCCTCTGGCTTGTGAAGCCAGCGCTCTAACCACTGAGCTATCGGGCCGTGTGTGTGTGTGTGTGTGTGTGTGTGTGTGTGTAATTGGAAGGGTAAATATATATATATATAGAGAGAAGTTGCAGTTTTCTCAAAACAATTATTTTTCCTTTAAAATAGACTTAGAAGATTGACCGTTATTAAGGCATAGGCCATCATGGAAAAGAAGAGCTCATGAGGTCTCGAGATGCTTCATGAAGCATTACTATTGCCAATAGGGTTCAAATCCCTCTGCACCAGCAGGACGAAGAGGACGTGCTGTGTGTATTTGGTGTGTTACAAGGTACGTGATGTCTTGTTAGGCATTTTGCTGATGGAGCATAAACAGGTCGAGGCTGGAGCACCATCACCTGGTCAGCGAGTCATTAGGGCACACTCACAGCAGCAGTCGTTTACTTGGAGATGGTGGATGGTGGGCAGTGCAGGTAAGGTGATGGGGCGGCAGACCTGTTTGCGGGGACGCGCTGTCGATGCCACGAACACGAATACGTTATAGTATTGATTTCAAGTGCACAGTTTTTCCTCAGTGGCCGTAAAATTATCTAAGCCTGCACCCAACGATGTGCCCAAAGCGGCTGCCTCATGCTGTGCTGGCGACTCTCACAAGGCAGAGGAATCAGGGGTTTCGTTATGATCAGGGGAAGAAAGTTTTAATATTTGTGATTGCATCAGCTTACATTTAAGTACTTCAAATAAAAAAATTAAAAAAACAGCCTTCGGGCATCGTCCTTTTCCCTAGGCACATGTATGAAGGACTACGTGTGGTTAATAAGCTGTGGGTGTACTTGCTTATGTCTGCATCATCCTGCATGTACGCACTCCAAATCATTTTGTCATCTGCTTTTCTCTATCATCTGCTCTTCACTTGACTCAGCTCTCAACTTCTTATGTCACGCCGCCTGTCAATCATTACTTAACCCTCATTGCGCCACTTTATGGTTTTTGTTTTTCCTTCTGTCTCTCTCTCTCTCTCTCTCTCTCTCTCTCTCTCTCTCTCTCTCAGTATTCTTAAATATACATTTGTACTTCCCGACTGTATTTATGTAAAATAATGTAAATGATACGATAGTTAAGTTTTCTCATATTCTCGATGGGTCATCCTCCGGTACTAACACAATTTCTTTCATCATATTTCCATTCATTAAATATCTCACTACTTCGTTTACATCTTGTGGTTGTTACACTCACTCTTCCTATCACTATTCTGTCACTAGCATTATTCTGTCCGGTTGTCTTAAGTAACTGTATGGCCGTCCTAAGAAAAAATAAATTTCCTGGTTCTCATTGATTTATTGAAGAGAAAAGCGTAACTTCAGAAAGAAACATCCCAACAATTCCTCTTTACTCTTGCATGGCTGCATTTACCAGCGGCGTGTAAGGTGAACTGTATCCCTCCATCGATTTATTGTCAGGTGCTGCTTACCTTTAAAGTTTCGTTGAATGCTCCCATGCAGAACGTCAATATTAAGTGCAGTCGATGTTATACTTGATGTTTCTCCCCTCCCCGCCTCCTCCTACCTCACGTACTCGTAAACTCCTTCACTGAGGTCACCCTTGAAATACTTAAACGCAAGAACATAATTTTTCTTTACTGGTTCAGTTTCACAGCATTGATGGTAAATAATATACAGAGCCCAAATGTTTATTTATTCATTTCCACTTCAGAAAAGTTTGTACTTGATCATCTTTGTTGAGTTGCGTATTCTTCATTCTGACATCTGTGGTTTGCATTAGTGTTCCCCCTTCCATTCTCTCTCTCTCTCTCTCTCTCTCTCTCTCTCTCTCTCTCTCTCTCTCTCTCTCTCTCTCTCTCTCTCTCTCTCTCTGTGTGTGTGTGTGTGTGTGTGTGTGTGTGTGTGTGTGAAAGATGTACATTTTGAAATACACAAGATCCACACTCTGAATGTAGGTACAAATATTTAGTACCTTTTCCTCGACGTTAAGCAAAAGATATAGCTCGATAATTTGTATATCCTGTAGAAACATGTCAAGGGAGGATGTAGACAAGAACCTGCATGCATTTTTCAAGACGCAGCATTGGGACGGAGCGCTGTTAAGAGGAGAAATATTGCAATACAAGTGATGCGGTAGGAGAGGAGGAGGAGGAGGTAAGCTGGTAACACAAGCAGAGGAAGTTGGGAAGGAATGAAACACGGAGGGAAAACTTTCGGTGAGTAAAGGGAAGAAGGAAGGGAATGGCACGTAATATACTCGTATGTAAGGAAAGAAAAAGGAAAAAGAAGAAGAAGAAAAGGACGAAGTAAAGATAGAATTGGAGGAAGACGAACAAGGAGCAGTGAGAAAACAGAAAGACTAAAGGAAATAAAGGTGTGCAGAAAAGGAATAAGGAAGAGGATGAAGACGAGGCAGATATGTGAAAAAATATATTAAACTAAACATGAAATATGGTAACATGGAGGAACAAGAAACTCGATTAGATAAGAGAGAGAATAAAGAAGACACACACACACACACACACACACACACACACACACACACACACACACACAGAGAGAGAGAGAGAGAGAGAGAGAGAGAGAGAGAGAGAGAGAGAGAGAGAGAGCTCATCTTCCTCTTCTCTCTCCCTTTCCTTCTTCTACACATTCTCTTCCTCACTGATTGAGATGGCCAGAGAGAAGAGGAAGGGAGAGGCACGGGAAGAAAAAGTCTTAACTAGAACGTAGAAATTGGACCCAAAACTAGAATATATGAGACCCAAAAGACAACCTCGGTAAACCCACCACGAGCGCCCCACCAACACCCCCTCCCACAAGAGCCACACACCAAAGCCATCCCACGCGCCACCTACTGTCCCGGCCCCGCACCAGCTCCGCTCTCTGGCACTTCATCCAGCTGCTGTCTCCCTCTCTCGGCCGCGCGGGGAAGCATTTACTTAGACGGGATTATAACTTGGCCTGTTTGCCTGAGGAATTGTTACCTGGGGGATTATTGCTTTCGTTATTATCTCGCCAATGTTGCCGCGGAAAGTTATTACCAAAAAGCGGACAGACCGATTTATTTTTTTCTCTTTCTTTATATGAGGTTGTTAAGTAAATGGATTATCAAAATTAGCGTAAGAAAGTGTGCCGAGGAGAGAGAGAGAGAGAGAGAGAGATGTATTGAATCATCCTACTCTTGTCACATCCCCGCCTTTCACTGCTCCTATCACCTCGAATTTTCATCTCTCCCGTCACCCCGCCCTATCATCACCCCGTCCCTTCATACTTCCCCCGTCAAGTCTTTCCGTCCCCTGGCCCCTTCTACCCTCCCCGTCACCCTGACCTGTCACCTTGCCTCTTCCCACGTTACCCATTCCGTCATCCTATGCATTTCGTCGCTTAACACCGTCCGTCACCTGGCCCTGTCATCCCAACCCCTTCTGTTGAATTTCTGTCAGTGTGTTGAGTTGAAAAATTATTCAGTTTTTTTTTGTTTGTTGCTCTCTCTGGGTCCGTATTCTAAAACGCTTTGCTCGTAAAGACTTTGCAAAGCCCACAGAAATAGTTAGTCTGGTTTTCATGGGTGCTTCTCCTTTTGATGATGCGTTGTTTTTTTTTGTTGAACTATCACTGGAAAATCCAAACACCCTTGAAAACTCATAACTTCCACCGGTGTCTGTTTATAAATGTCCAGATACACGCAAAAACGTTAGAGAATGTTCTGCCTGGTATTTATATATGGCGGCAGCTTCTGAGACACGCAGTGGCCGGAGCTTACACTGGCACGTCCACGCCCGATGGCGACGCGGAGGCTTCTCCCCGCAGTCTGGATCACTGTGGGCGTCGTGGGTTGATGCCAGGCGCCACCATGTACAGCAGGCGCAGAGTTTTTGAAAGTAAAGGCACGCGGTATGTAGGAATGTATTCTTGACCTGCCATCCTTCCATGTCATCCCGTCTTGCCATCGTCCCATCTTCCCCTTACCTCGTCATCTCGCCCAGTCACTTCATGTCATCGTATGCGAGACTTCATGTTCTGTCTGACCGCTTCATTCAGTGTTTTGGCTCCATCATCTATCTCCCTGTGTCACCTTCCCTCATCACTGCCTCGCCTCTTTTTTGCCGCTTAGCCTCGCCACCTTTGCCTTCTGACCTCTCCTCCTCAACCTAGACACGCTATTTCACTGCCATCTTGTCCTTTCCCTTTTGCCCTCGTCACCTTATCCTTCACAGCATCCCGATACTCCACCAAGTCACCCCAACAGCGTCAGATATACTAATTTCTTTTCGTCATACTACATTGCATCTTCCTTGTCAACAAGTCTCCCCATTCCGTTCAGTCACCCTATACCTCCATTAATTTCATACGGTTAGTGTTTCCGTCACTGCGCCCCGCCACTTCAAGTTGTCACCTCATTTTCCAGGTCAAACCTCACTGACTCTTGCTTATCGTGGTGATGATTTCGGGTTTGTTTAGTGTTTCATGCTGCACTTGCGCGTGCGCGGCTACACACACACACACACACACACACACACACACACTGCAATATTTGGATTCAATATTAAACAGGCAAACACGTGTATGATTTATACCCTGGAAATTATTCGTGTTGCACGTGATGATTCCTCCCTGACTCCTGCATTATGCATCACCACAACCACTATTTCAGGACACGCACCTTCACGAGGCAACTCATGACGTCAATGAGAAACATTGCATTGTTCTTGGCGCGTTTGCCAGTCTGACAATTCTACCAAACCTTTTGAAAGATGAAAGTAGTACGAAAAAATAAGAATAAGAAAGAAGAATGGTGATTTTGTCTCATCATGCTAAAACGTGCACACTGATGGAACTACCGGCCTTGGAATGGTAAAAACTTGGGAACTTGCTGAGGTTGACATTGCAAGTGGGAAACGTTGTGTCTTTATATGTTCTACTCTCAATAGTGATGTGGTGACAGGGCAAGTTATCATAGGTTAAACAACGCTCTACATCCTCAGCTGCCTGCCTGGAGTAGGGTGCAAAGGGGAGTGGCGGTGGCAGCGGAAAGTTCCTCTTGTTTGGCAACCAATCTTTGTAGTTAAAGATGTAGAAGTACATACATTCCCATAAGAGATATATGTGAAAATCTCCGTATGCGCACGCGAACACACACACACACACACACACACACACACACACACACACACACACACACACACACACACACACACACACACACACACACACACACACACAGAAAAAACAGGCATGAAAGAAAATACAAAAAGTATATAACAGAATAACAAGGAAAAAAAAAATAAGTGCACTTTAATATATAAAGAGGGATTGAGGGAGTGAGTGAGTAACAGAACAACACACAGAAAGCCAGGCAAACCACCTTGCCCTTTACAGCAGATAATAAAGTATGCACTCAGTAAGCGGGTGAATTATCATGAGTTCGTCCCTCGCCGCGGGGGGAATCACCTGCGGGAAGTATTTACTCAGCAAAACTGTACTCCCGAGAAGCCCTAAAGGTCACTGGCAGCGGGGAGCATATTAATTGTATTTGTTTTTTCCCCCCGGCCCCCCGGCGCTCTCAAGATGAGGCAAGGGAGGCGCTGAGCACTGAAGGAGGGTGGGTGGGAGGGAGTGAGGGAAGGAAAAAGAGAGAGTGTAAGGGACAGAGGGAGAAGCAAACTGAGAGAGAGAGATGCAGCTCTTCAGAGAGAGAGAGAGAGAGAGAGAGAGAGAGAGAGAGAGAGAGAGAGAGAGAGAGAGAGAGAGAGAGAGAGAGAGAGAGAGAGAGAGAGAGAGAGAGAGAGAGAGAGAGAGAGAGAGAGAGAGAGAGAGAGAGAGAGAGAGAGAGAGAGAGAGAGAGAGAGAGAGAGAGAGAGAGAGAGAGAGAGTAAGAACCATTTTTGTTATTTAAGGGATTTAGATGACAAGACACATTCTGTACATAGTTTAATATTTCTTTTTAAATCTTCTCGTGTTTGACACTGCATCACCATCCGTACTACTACTAATGCTGTTGCTACTGCTGCCACCGCTGCAGAGTTCTCACATACGACTGCAAAAAATAGAAGAGATAAATGAATAAAGCAGATGAAAAATAGTAGAAAAATAAAATAATGAATGACATTTTTTGATGATGACAAAGTTATAAGAATAAGTAAACAATAACGTCGGATAGAAAAATGCAGATTTTATCGGCGGCAGTAACTTTACCGGCTCCATAAATTGTATCTCCTCCAGCGACCATCCCGAAGCTAAGTATTTTCTGCCTTGACCACAGAATAAACGAGTCTCACCTTTAGAATGTCTCGTACGTGTGTGTGTGTGTGTGTGTGTGTGTTTCACTGTTTGATCTGCTGCAGTCTCTGACGAAACAGCTAGACGTTACCCTACGGAACGAGCTCAGAGCTCATTATTTCCGATCTTCGGATAGGCCTGAGACCAGGCACACACCACACACCGGGACAACAAGGTCACAACTCCTCGATTTACATCCCGTACCTACTCACTGCTAGGTGAACAGGGGCTACACGTGAAAGGAGACACACCCAAATATCTCCACCCGGCCGGGGAATCGAACCCCGGTCCTCTGGCTTGTGAAGCCAGCGCTCTAACTACTGAGCTACCGGGCGTGTGTGTGTGTGTGTGTGTGTGTGTGTGTGTGTGTGTGTGTGTGTGTGGGTGTGTGGGTGAGTGAGTGTGCGTGTGTGTATGTGAGTGGGTGTGTGTATGTGTGTGTGTCTGTGTGTGTGTGTGTGTGTGTGTGTGTGTGTGTGTGTGTGTGTGTGTGTGTGTGTGTGTGTGTGTGTGTGTGTGTGTGTGTGTGTGTGTGTGTGTGTGTGTGTGTGTGTTGCATGGAAGTTATAATAATCTTGAAATATTTAGCTTTGAACAAACTCAGCGGTATTGTAGACATACAAAAAAAAAAAAAAAAAAAAATTCTTATTTTCGCGGTCACTGTGTCACAAAAGCGAATCGAGGCTCGTAGGTGGAGCGGCAAGCCAGGCTGAGTGCAGCGTCACGAGGAGTGTGTTACGTGCCATCATGTTTGCAGCCCTTGAGTCGTACGTCACCAAAATAGCACATCCCACTCAAACTTTATATTTTCTTCATATATCTCCAATACTTGACTAATTATATCAAATGTTTTTTTTTTTTTTTACATAGGTACGTACAAGTAAGTATTTTTGCGTATATGTGCGTGGTATACTTCACATACTTCGTCTTATCAACTTTTCTCCTGTAACTGACTGTCTTCAACCTTTTTCTCTGTCTTTCTCATTGCTGCAATGTTGCACCTCTTGCTATCTTCTACCGCTATTTTCACGCTAACTGCTCTTCTGATCTTCTCTCTGATGTTTATTCTGTCCATCTCACTAATGCAAGAGATTATCAGCACTCTGTCATTCGTCCCTCCTCTGGTAATCTGTGGACCTCGCTGCCTGCTTCTATGCTACCTCCTTTGACTTACTTGTACTTATCCTTTAATTTCGGTGATTTTCTTGATATCTTTTTTGCGACTGGCACCTCTGTGGATTTTTTTTCCCGTTTTTTTATAGGTTTGTTTTTATTAGTCATTGACATTCTAGCATGAAAAAAAAACCTCAGACAATTGACCGAATGTTTATCCCTGCATCGTATCGTGATTGAGCCTGTGTTGATACGACCAACGATTAGCAGTGCAGTACAGACAAGGCCTTAACCATTTCTTGCTAACCATGGAACACTTTTGGATTAAATAGAATTATACTGTTTTATCAAGGAGCTCAATTTTGAATAAATGAATAAAAGCCTGACTATCATTCTTATTGCTGACTTTAATGTCTTTCGAAATTGCACTCTTCACCTGCACCCGGCCACCTCATTAAGCTTAGAGAGGAACCATACCAGTCAGAGGATTAGAGGAATGATGAAACAAACGATCTTACACATTGCTGGGAAATCTTGCCGGTCTAATGGCAGTTTGTACTTTGCAGAAGGTATTATTTTGAATCACTGCTTCTCGTGTACTCGAAAGAGAAACGTTCTGTGATTCACCTCTCCAGCACTGGGACGCATTTTGACCTTGAGTTTTGGGTGTGTTTAGACCATTTTATTGACATGAAGAAGGGCCTATGGAGGTCAAAAGATTAATGGCCAAGGTCTTCACTATTTTAATCCCCACATGAGTTTCCGATGCTGTAGAAAATCGCCAAATAGTAAACAGAATGATTATGAAAACGCGTAATGGAACTGAAGGGGTTAAGAGCAGCGACGTGAAAATAAATCATTCTAACAACTCTTATCCCCGCCTCTTAAGGCCTTATTATAATCAGAACATTAGTAAAGCAGGTCTAGTATTACAGCTTGTTGCATTTTCAGTATACAATAATAAGCAGTAAAACTAATACATTGATCAGTGGAGGACATAATATTATAGCGTTATTATATGAGCACGGCAGCACGGTCAGGCGGAGCAATCAGGGGATGACATTAGCGAGGCACCTGTGCGTATTAGGCCCTGCATTAGTAAGATAATACTATCATGCCATTACGTGGATTGGATTTCCACTTGATTATGTACGGCACACTCCCATTTTAAAACCTAACCTTTTAATGACTCTCTCTCTCTCTCTCTCTCTCTCTCTCTCTCTCTCTCTCTCTCTCTCTCTCTCTCTCTCTCTCTCTCTCTCTCTCTCCTGTCCATTCCTTATTCATTATAAGAACATAACTACATAATAAAATAAAGGAAGCTGCAAGAATCCATCAGGCCTACACATGGCAGTCTCTGTGTTAAAACATACTTATACCTGTCCTCCATACCCACAAATCTGCCTAGTCTTCCTTTCCAAATCTATGACGCAAATACAAATACCGTAGTTTCAAAGAACAAAGATGAGAATATAAGCTTGAAATCTTAACGTCTAGGTTATTTTTTTCGCAAGAGTAGATCATAAGAATACTTTCTTCTTAGTATTGCCTGACGAGCAGGGATGGAACTTGGAAGTCGTGCGGCAAGTAAGGACATCTATGGTAGCGACTAAAGAAAACGGAGGTGGCAGTGGCTGTGGTGGCGGCCAAACAATGGTAAACAACACCAAAATCCAAATGGTGGGACACTGTTTGTAGTGTGTGTGTGTGTGTGTGTGTGTGTGTGTGTGTGTGTCGTAATGAGGAACACTCCCTGTGTTATTGCGGGCGTTATGTAATGTTATAGAATTACAAACCAATACTGAAAGGAGATGAGAACGAAATTCAACGGCAGTCTGCCTTTGCTCTGATGGGACTCTCTCTCTCTCTCTCTCTCTCTCTCTCTCTCTCAACATAAGCAAACAAGTTGTACATTTATCACCTTGGAGAAATGTGTCACACTGCAACATGTCAAGCGATTCTGGCAATAGGTGACGTCAGCAGCAAGTTTCAAAGAGTGACTGCTTCTCAAAGCCTCGGAAAGACTCGAGAATCTGACTAGGATAGGGAGCGCGGAAGGGACAGGCCGCATCTCAACCCACAGCACAGCATGCTTCTCACCTATACTATCCCTATACATGTAATATTGTAAGATATCAATCATCATGGAGAATACATTAAAAGAAATATACATAGAAAGTTTCAAACAGTCTTCTATTCGCCATGAAAAGACGTGGAACATTATTATGAATCGAAGAGCCTTTTCGGACGCAGCTGTGTCAGAGTAGGGTGGGATGATGAGAGTTGATGTGGCTGCCGGCAGCCGTCTGGCACCTGGCTCTGAAAGATTTTGCTCGTGTTGTGCTCGTGGTGATGGGTGTGTGTGATCCTTACGTGTGTCGGCGCCTGGTGGGCAGCACGTTCCTGCATCAGATGAGGGGGTGGTGAGTGTGATGTTTTCAAGTTTTGGCTGTGGAGACAATAGTAGTGAGGTGGTGGCGGTGGCGTCGTCCCGTAATGGCTGCCATGCGAGGTGGTGATGTGGTGATGGGGTAGAGTGATCACTAATTCAGTTTGCCAACACAATTACTGCTTTTAACGACTGTGTTTCGAAGAAAATACTATTATTTCAAATGTATATGTATGAATATGTTCAAATATGAATTAATGATATTAGTGTATGAAAAATGTGAAGATCGAAGTGGTGCCCAATAAGTACAAAAACGGAAGGAGACTTGCGGCGTTGCCACGCATTCAATGTGATGGTTTATACAGTAATCGTCTATAGGCCCTTCTCTGCTTTATTACTGATCTGCTCTCCTCTAGTGTTTCGTAAATACCTTTATACTGACCTAAAACGTAAGTATGAAAAGAGTAGAAGTAGCCTCTTCACCCAAACAAACCTGGAGCACACGCGGGTATGCGAAGTGTTATAGGTTGAGAGAAATCCGAAAATAATTAATTAATAAGTATTGCAAGATTACCAGCCACCTGAAAGTCTTATTCAGCAATCCGTGGTTGTTGAAAAATTCCCACAATCTTCCTCGTTCATGCAGAGTAATAGCGCAACACACCCGTTACGCCTACATAGTAGTGACAGAAAAAAATATGGATGTGGAGGATAGGTGGAATAAGGAAGGCATGTTCATACAAGGGCTGCCACATGTAGCCCTGACGGCCTCTTGTAGCACAGCGAGGCAGTGGATATTGGAGCGATAAAGATTTACAACAATTCATTCCTCCCTGTCACCACCAATCCCCTTCCCAAGAACAGCATGCATGGGGACCTTGAGGGAAAGCAGGGTTTTCGGGTGCGAAAAGTTAAAGTAGACCATTTTTGCCGATTAAAAAATGAAAAGGGAAAAATGCCATTAAAAAAACTGGCAACAATTCGCTTCTTCTGTGGCTGTATCAGCCGAAAACCCAACTTAAGTACTAATCAAACCCAACATTATAACCTAACCGGGAGGCCTGCGACCACTCGGACGTCCCCCAATTGTTAGCCAAACCGCAATGTAACCTAACCTAATCTTAACCTATATACAAAATGTATCGATGTATTGGCAACGCTGCTTGAGGGACCATATCGAGGGAGGGGGTTGTTGGAAATATTAATCATTTACCATTATTATCATGATCATATATATTTTTTCATCATCACCATCAGAAGGTAGCTTTCAGATATGAGCCACGCCCTGCACAACACTGCTGCTGCTTATTTTTCAAGAGAGATTGCGAGATGAGAGCGTTCAGGCTCGGAGGCACTGATGAACGAAACGTTGGTGGGAAAGAGTGCGGGAGTGTGATGGTAACAGTTTCGGTGATAAACTGGGTGCATATGGTGAAAGAGGAAATTTCTCTCTCTCTCTCTCTCTCTCTCTCTCTCTCTCTCTCTCTCTCTCTCTCTCTCTCTCTCTCTCTCTCTCTCTCTCTCTCTCTCTCTCTCTATATATATATATATATATATATATATATATATAGAGAGAGAGAGAGAGAGAGAGAGATATATATATATATATATATATATATATATATATATATATATATATATATATATATATATATATATATATATATATAATTCCTGGAATGTCACCTTCCCGTCTCCTATCCCTCCTGCACCTCCAAACCCCTCCTCCCTACAAAAAACACTGTAATGAATAATAGTGAATGTGACCAAGTAAGTCAGCGTCAGCGATTGTACACGCTGTAATTCTTTGCTTGGCTTATTACGTTGTCAAGTTATGGTATGCCTCTCGTCCAAGGCTGAGGAGCGCCTGTGTCGTGGAGAAAGAAAAGTAAACACATCCTTTCTTACAAACGCACAGGAAGGACAGTTTGCGTAGTGCCTTGACGAAATTACACTTTTTCTCTTAAAGGTCACGGCATATTTGTGCCAACCTTTCTTCTAACTTTACTTCACATTATCATAATGTTTTAAATTTATTCATCCATCTTTCCTTCGGCTCTGGTCTTTGGTGACTGTGGGGACGAAACACTAATACATCTCATGAGTGATGGCGTTCCAGAAAACTGCAGGAAGTGATAGATAAGAGAGAGTATTTGATGTCAGGCGGCAGGGAGAATATTGGATGAAAGGCGGCTCTGTTAATTGCTAGGAGGCGACGAGGCATGAATAGAAACCAGAGGTGTGTGTGTGTGTGTGTGTGTGTGTGTGTGTGTGTGTGTGTGTGTGTGTGTGTGTGTGTGTGTGTGTGTGTGTGTGTGTATTCTCGGTAGAGGATGAATGGTAGATCTCTCTTGTTGCACATCAAAGAATAGATCGAATATGACTGAAGATTCTGAACGTTTGCGTCAGTGATATCTGTGAACCTATCCGGTATGTCTGACTGTTTGTCTGTTCACATAAATACACATTTTTCACACACACACACACACACACACACACACACACACACACACACACACACACACACACACACACACACACACACACACACTCACTCACTCACGCTCACTCACCAGAGGACCGGGGTTCGATTCCCCGGCCGGGTGGAGATATTTGGGTGTGTCTCCTCACGTGTAGCCCTGTTCACACACACACAGTACACATGTAAATCGAGGAGTTGTGACCTTGTTGTCCTGGTGTGTGGTGTGTGCCTGGTCTCACACACACACACACACATAATGAGCTCTGAGCTCGTTCCACACACGTCTGGCTGTCTCGTCAGAGACTGCACACACACACACAACACACACACACACACACACACACACACACACACACACACACACACACACACACACACACACACACACACACACACACACACACACACACACACACACACACACACACTCACTCACTCACTCACTCACTCACTCACTCACTCACTCACACACACACACACACACACACACACACACACACACACACACACACACACACACACACACACACACATACTACACACACACACACACACACACACACACACACACACACACACACACACACACACACACGCAAGCCAGAGGACCGGGGTTCGATTCCCCTGCCGGGTGGAGATATTTATGTAAATCGAGATGTAAATCGAGGAGTTGTGACCTTGTTGTCCCGGTGTGTGGTGTGTGCCTGGTCTCAGGCCTATCCGAAGATCGGAAATAATGAGCTCTGAGCTCGTTCCGTAGGGTAACGTCTGGCTTTCTCGTCAGACTGCAGCAGATCAAACAGTGAAACACACACACACGGTAACTGCATGCCTCTCCCCCTTTTGCGGCCTAACTACATAAGGTTTTCTTCTTCTCATCTCTTATCTGTCTAATTTCCTAACGCAAGAGTTAACCAGTACTCTCAATCATTCATACCTTTCTCTGGTAAACTCTGGAATTCCCTGCCTGCTTCTGTATATGCATCTTCCTACGACTTGACTCCATTTAAGAGGAAGGTTTAAAGACATTTGTCCCTGTCTACTGGCAGTTAAAGTGGGCCCTTTTTTTTTTATATTTTGTTGTCCTTGGCAAGTTTCCCTCTTGCGTAAAGAAAGTACATGCTCTCTCTCTCTCTCTCTCTCTCTCTCTCTCTCTCTCTCTCTCTCTCTCTCTCTCTCTCTCTCTCTCTCTCTCTCTCTCTCTCTCTCTCTCTCTCTCTCTCTCTCTCTCTCTCTCTCTCTCTCTCTCTCTCTCTCTCTCTCTCTCTCTCTCTCTCTCTCTCTCTCTCTCTCTCTCTCTCTCTCTCTCTCTCGATTTATAGTTAGTGTCCTTATTTACTTCAGTGTACGCACCTGTTGCTCATAGTAGGTGGAAGGGAGAAGGATGACATTAGGACGAAAGTCAGGCCTGAAGAGTTTTAATTTTGTCTTTTTCTTGTCTTTTTTTAATAATCTGTGCGCAAGTCACTCACTTCGTGCCTCCCTTTCTCTGCCCCTCATTGCTGTGGCCCAACCTTGGACGCTGTGCCTGAGGTGTGTTTGTTTTGCCATAGGCCGCCTGATTCTCCTCTGAAACCCATCAGAGAGAGAGAGAGAGAGAGAGAGAGAGAGAGAGAGAGAGAGAGAGAGAGAGAGAGAGAGAGAGAGAGAAATAGAGAGTGCGTTAAAACAAACAAGCGAGTAAAGATTGGTATTTGTAACGCAAAGTATTTTATTGTGTACGTACAAATTACACATAAATTAGCTATAGTCGGTCCAGTCCAAGCTCTCTGACGACCGTTTGTTTATCATGCAGCATAGAAGGGGAGAGAATGCCAGCAAGTTCTAATTTTTAAACAAGATCAGTTAATTCAATTCCATAACAGCAGTACGCGCCAGTACACATGGACGCATCAATAGAATGGTCAGACTTGAAATGAATCATAATAAACCTGATAATGAATAATAATGATGATAATAATAATAATAATAATGATAATAATAATAATAATAATAATAATAATAATAATAAAGATAATATTGGTAATAATAATGATAATATTTCAACAGTATACACAAATAAGAGTGATAGTGATAAATACACTTACAACTGAAAAAAAAAACTGATTTGTATAATAAATATCGTACAATCGCAATATCTGTTTATCAAGCAGACACTTTTTAAACTTTTCTATATTTATAAACTTAACAGGAGATGAAGAATTTTTCCCTATCAAGATGTTACATAATCTTGGTCCAAAATTTATGCAAGTGTGTGTGTGTGTGTGTGTGTGTGTGTGTGTGTGTGTGTGTGTGTGTGTGTGTGTGTGTAATAACAACAATGATAATATTATATCGTTTATTAGAGTTGCAGTATATACTGAAAAATATACATTGGGGGGGTATGGTGGAGAGGCTTAACTCGTTCAGTACTAGGGCGCATTTTTCCATGAATTTTGGGTAAGATTAGACGATTTTATTGACATTGGGAAGTATCTATGGAGGTCAGAATATTAAAGGCCACAGTCTTCACTATTCTAATCCCCACATAAGTTTCTGATGTTATGTAAAATCACTATATAGTAAGCAGAATAAATATGGAAATGCGTCATGGTACTGAAGAGGTTATGAAGTGTGTGTGTGTGTGTGTGTGTGTGTGTGTGTGTGTGTGTGTGTGTGTGTGTGTGTGTGTGTGTGTGTGTGTGTTTCTGTATCCTTTTTCTTTTCCTCCCCTTCTTTATTTTCCTCTGGTCCTCTCTGCCGCTCTCTGTTTGTTCATCATTATGCGTCTGGCGAGGAAGGAAGCACTGCGCGTTTCGTTGACTGTTTTCACGGCCAGGCGGAACACTTAGCTAGTAGCTAGAGGGTGTTGCCTTGGTTTGCAGGACTTTATTGTGTAGGGCCTGGCTGGGAGATCACCACCATCAACACACCTGCTGCCACATCTGCCCCTACTCCTCCCAAACACCTGATCCTTAGCCGCATAGCTCTCGCAACATTGTTGTCTAACGGTGCAGTGGTGGTGGCTGGGACTTTTTGCCTCACCCGGAACCATTGCCAAAGAGAAGCTGTTCGGGGGAGCTGGTCAGGGGTCGTTAGGCGCTTGTTGGCTTGTTGCCTTGAGTATAGTGTAGTCTGGTGCGGTGGAGGAAATGGTGATCTGTGTGTGTGTGTGTGTGTGTGTGTGTGTGTCACTTTCTCAGAATAAACGTGGAATAAGTGGAAAGAATTGCATCACATTTTTGTTTGTCAATTCTCAACTAAGGATAGCATTGGTTTTACTCAGATGCTCAGAATCTCCTGGCGCCTCTTGCCTTCTCGTCATCACCATGACGTGGCCTGAGGACACGTGTACTAGCTGAAAATATTAATATACTCTGCAACTCAAGACTTAGATGGAGATACGTCTCCAGGCGACCGTCATGAATGAACTGGGTGCATGGAGTCCCCAGCTGTTCATGGTTGTCTGTGGAGTAGCGTTGTGCACTAAGCTCGTTATACTCATGCAACCATCGAGCGTACAGGGTAATTGTTGTAGTAGCAGCAGCGTTTACGAGTGTCATTGTTGAGTAGGTAGTGCATGGCTGGTCAAGAGACAAGAGTGGCCTGCCGAGCAGAGTGGTGGTGCCTGTCTCCACGCCTCGCAGTACTCATTGCCCGAGCCTGTCCTCACCTTGCCTTGCCGACAATGTAAGTCACTGCGCCCTGTGTTCTTCTCTCCTTCAGCACTGATATATATTGTTATTTTCTCTCTCCCCTTTCAAACTTGCAGGCGTAGCGTGTTATACCGTGCAGGGGGATGGGAGGAAAGGGGGCGCCATCCTGCCTTAAGTATCAAGGCGCTTTCTGTACTGCTTGATTTGTGGGCTAAAGTTTATATTTATATTTGACATCGATTTCTATACAGCATCCCTTAATTACTGTTTTTGTTCAATATCTTGACATTGGGCGCAGTATGACCGCATTGTTGTGGTGCTCCGTATTCAATTTATCAGTCATTCAATTCATACTAGTATTTATTTTGGCACCAGGTCCGGGAGATAGCGTAAATGTTTTTATCTATCTTCATTCTGTGTATTTTCAGCATTGTTCATTTTCTATTTGTAGTGTAGTGAGTTAAGCAGCTGTCTTAATTTATCCTTCTTTAAAAGGAGCTTATCTGATCTAATGGACATCCGCCAAGTGTAAATGGGAAGGCAAAAAACAAGCTTGCCGCTGCAGGTGTGTGGACGAGCTTTGTGTCGCCTTGTGTTGTGTCCAATACATACAAATCACGAACAAACAAAAGGACTGTCTGTTTATCTGTATGTCTGTTTCCTACTCATTTTCGAAAAGTTATTTCCAGGCAACCAAACCTTTACTTAGAGCCTTCCAGGATGAAATGTGCACGATAGATATAAAAATCATAACTGCTCTCTCTCTCTCTCTCTCTCTCTCTCTCTCTCTCTCTCTCTCTCTCTCTCTCTCTCTCTCTCTCTCTCTCTCTCTCTCTCTCTCTCTCTCTCTCTCTCTCTCTCTCTCTCTCTCTCTCTCTCTCTCTCTCTCTCTCTCTCTCTCTCTCTCTCTCTCTCTCTCTCTCTCTCGAAAGCGACGATAACTGGTGCGCTCGTGTTGCCATCATGGTGATTAAATTTGTCCTTTGAAGCAATCCTAATCCCGCTCTGAATTAAAACTGATGAAGTGCCACTCTCTCAATTAATTACAGGTACAATTTATGTGTTGGAGTACTGAGGCAATAAAGAGATTAATTATTCAATTGCAGTACGAGAACATCGTGAGTGTGAGTGCGTGCCCCCGAGTACGGTCTTGATACCCTAGATCCCGTCTGTCTTAGTCGCATTAAGTCTGTTAACTCATTGACTCTTTCTTCCGCCGCCCTCGCGCGCGCGCACACACACACACACACACACACACACACACACACACACACACCCGGTAGCTCAGTGGTTAGAGCGCTGGCTTCACAAGCCAGAGGACCGGGGTTCGATTCCCCGGCAGGGTGGAAATATTTGGGTGTGTCTCCTTTCACGTGTAGCCCCTGTTCACCTAGCAGTGAGTAGGTACGGGATGTAAATCGAGGAGTTGTGACCTTGTTGTCCTGGTGTGTGGTGTGTGCCTGGTCTCAGGCCTATCCGAAGATCGGAAATAATGAGCTCTGAGCTCGTTCCGTAGGGTAACGTCTGGCTGTCTCGTCAGAGACTGCAGCAGATCAAACAGTGAAACACACACACACACACACACACACACACACACACACACACACACACACACACACACACACACACACACACACACACTCTCTCTCTCTCTCTCTCTCTCTCTCTCTCTCTCTCTCTCTCTCTCTCTCTCTCTCTCTCTCTCTCTCTCTCTCTCTCTCTCTCTCTCTCTCTCTCTCTCTCTCTCTCTCTCTCTCTCTCTCTCTCTCTCTCTCTCTCTTCCAAAGTTAAACCTCTTTTAAAAGAAATAAAAAACCTAAACATGCGTGGATATGTAACACACCTTAATTCAATATTACCGAAAACACACACACAGCTTGAAAATGTCCATCATGTAGCCCTGTGTTCATTTACAGAATTCATTTACAGAATGTATTTCGGTGAGGAACTTCCATCAAAGATATGATCGAAACATTAATTTTATGAGACTCGAGTTACATCCCGTTAATGTCTCTCGGACCTGCACGGAGACTGGCACTCTTAGTGGGCCTTTTTTTCACTCTTTCTGTTGCCCTTGGCTAGCTTTCCTCTAAAAAAAAAAAAAAGAAAATGTCCAGTTTTGTAGTAGTTTTGAGGAAAACTATGATAACTAAATTTGGCAATGCAATGGAAGCTTTAAATCATTGATTGAAAAGACTCGGAAAGAAAAAAAACAAGAGTAAGAACTAAGTCCACCAGCAAGGATTTGGAAAAGAAAGTTTACATGAATTGTGCGGGAAGAAAGTGATGGAAGTGCACGAGGGCACGCACACTTGCCAAAGAGTGAGGCGTTGGTGTTGATGGCGCGGCGCCAGTATTGGCAGCAAGCACTGCAGTGAGGCAATTTTGGCGTATCAGTGGTTGTTGTGGCAGTGATTTCTCACGTGGTTGGCTGTGGGTGACTGGAAGCGGGAAGTGCTGAACTGAAGCATGTTTGGCAGCCGTGGTACAGTGGATCCGTGCGTGCTTTGGGGTCCGAGGGGTCTCTAAGCGCACGAGTTCGAATCCTGTCTACGGTCTGAGTGTAGGATGGGCTTCCTCACTCGGGGCAACGGTTTCCTAGCGGGTGGGCTTTGAAATAGGAGGTACCCTTAATAAGTATCCCCTTTAGCCCATAAATTCCCGTGAAAAGCCTACATGGTAAAAAAAAAAAAAAAAAAAAAAAGGCAGTGCTTGTAGAGGCATTGTCTTCCTGCCTGAGAGGTTGTAGGAGGCGGGGAGCAGGAAGCACTGCAAATTCACATCCTCAAGCTCTCACATCTCGCAAGTGTCTACAGGCGTGGTGAAACTCCTCACCCTTTTTTCCGGGCTGTTGTTTGCATTTATCTTCATTATATTATAATTTCATGATGTTTTGCTTTCAAATATTTTCCATCCGCCCTGGCAAGCCTGCGAGAGTGTTCCTCCCCGCAGGCTACAGACTGGCTACGATGGGCGAGACCCCGGAGGGCGGCGTGGTGGTGGCATTCACCAAACCTGACGACCTTGCCGCCACACCAGTCATCTGCCCAAAGGCGCCTACCACTCCCGTAAAGCCCCCCACCACCCCTCAGCCAGAGTCTTGTCCCCAAGACTCTGCCCCGGCTGCCCTACTGAAGTAAGCATTTTGCATTTATCAGCAGTAGTGGTACAGCACAGGACGCAGGTGTGGCGTGTTGTTAGACTCGTTTCTGTCAGGGGGAGAAACACAAATCTGCCTTAGTTTCCTTCTCATTTTGTTAATGGACTTTGTCCTGTTCGTACTTTCTATGTTTTTATTTTGGCTTTATTCTTTGTTCCAGTGATTTTTATGGCTCCCTGAAGTGGCCAGTCAAGTCGTTTCTCGCCTAGTAGTAACAAAAAACATTTCTTTCACAGTTTTACTTCAGGAAGTGTCAGAAAGATTGCCCTGAACGGAAAAAAAGATAACGATTTGAATTCACATATCAGCAGCCAAAATTGATTAGGAGACCAGCGGCGCCATGTTTGTTCCCTGCATCAGGATATATAACACGATTGCTTCACTACATAATGGAAAACAGGTATTTGATTTTTGTCTATAAGAATCAAGAGTGGAAGGAAAGGCTTGGAGTTGTCAAGTAACGGGCGTGGTAAGGGCCGGTGTGTGTCGCCTTGATGAGAGAATGTGTCTGTAAGATAATATCTGTCACTTTCGTATTTTGTGTAAGTACTTGATATCAGTCTTTTCATTGTCCTTTTTGTTATACCATGTGGGCTTTTCACGGGAATTTACTTTTTGTGGTACCTCCTATCTGAAAGCCCACCCGCTAGGAAACCGTTGCCCTGAGTGAGGAAGCCCAACCTACACTCGGACCGTGGACAGGATTCGAAACCGTTTGCTTGGAGACCCCTCGGACCCCAAAGCACGCATGGTTCCACTGTACCAAAGCGGCGTCTCCATAGGGATCACAGCGAAATGGATAAAATACGCGGAGTCAAACAAGAAACAGAGGTCGCGACATAGATCAGTTACATTTTTCAGGGGAAGAAGATGGAAAATTAAGATTGCATTTTATCAGTTAGAATTTACTGGAATTTAATTAAGTGAACTGTAATTACTAATGTTTATCGCAATTATCCTTACTAACTAGCGTAAGGAGTCTTTTGAAATCCTGTGTGAAGCCTACACAATGCGGCGTCACCAGTACTGAGGGATTCGCTGCTTCTGCTGACAATTCAAGTCACGTGGTAATGCTTGCTTAGTGTGTTTGTGTGTTGGTGTAGGAATGTGTGTGCGCGTTACAGTAGTTGTAGTTTGTGCCTCAGGCTGCGGGTGTTACTATGTTTTTGCACGTGGTCATGTTGTGAGGAGTTGTGGCCACGAATTGATAACGAGGGATTAGTTCTTGATCACACTGTCGCATTGGTGAATCTCTCTCTCTCTCTCTCTCTCTCTCTCTCTCTCTCTCTCTCTCTCTCTCTCTCTCTCTCTCTCTCTTCTTCTTCTTCTTCTTCTTGTTCTTCTTGTTCTTGTTCTTGTTCTTCTTGTTTTTCTTCTTCTTCTTCTTCTTCTTCTTGTTCTTGTTCTTGTTCTTGTTCTTCTTGTTCTTGTTCTTGTTCTTCTTCTTGTTCTTGTTCTTCTTGTTCTTGTTCTCCTTCTTTTGGTGTGGCGTTGTGTTATCCTGTTTTTATGGCGTTTCACCTCAGTCGTTCTGCCAATACAGTCAAGAATACCACCATTAATTACAGCTCACACAGATGCGTGCCCACGAGGTGTGTTACGAGGCCACTGAAGTGAGTGCAGACCAATGTTGTTATTGAGGTCAATTACGAAAGGTTTTTAAATTACTGTTTTCAATTAAGTTTTAATCTTAATCTGACTAACATTTCATTAAAGCTAATGGTGAGGAGTATTACTGAATATTGACCTTTATAATCAGCACCGGAAAATGAGGGTAATGGCTTCTTGTTAAATACCACAGTGCTTCATTAATTTACCAGCTGAAATGGTACTGACTCTTCCTCAACTTGGCGATTGTGTCGTGGGACCAGAACCAGCTCCACTCTCAATGGTGACGTTCAGTTCAATCCTCAATAAAAGTGGCAATAAGTAAATAAAGCAGAGAAGACCTCGTGATTAGTATGCTCCTGGAGAAACACGGGCGAGGGAAAGGAAATTTTATACACCGGGACAGCAATCGCAAAATCCATCGCTTTTTTTTTCCCATTATAAGTTTCTTCTTGACTCGCTTCTCCAATGAATGAGTTTCCTTCTCTTTCCATCACAACTCATTACCATCCCAACCCAGTCTTTCCATCACCTGCCGTCACCATCTCCATGTCTCTCTTAGAACCCCGCCCTTCTCCCCATAAGTGCCATAAGTGAATCTCATAGGGCCCGCTTGCCGTCTTTTTGGCCAAAACTTTGTGTTGTTTCAGGATTTAACTCATTTTTATCTCATATTACTGAGGATAAAGTAATGACTCACTGTTCAGTACCTTTCTGGCTCATGACTGACGATGAGGCGAGGAGGAGGAGGAGAGAGAGGAGCTGCTGGAGATGGAGGAGGAGGAGGAGAAGGAGGAGGAGAAGGAGGAGGAGGAGGAGTGCACAAGAGAACAAAAATGGCGAGAAACGATAAATTATTGGACGTTGAGAATAGAGACGAGGAAAGTATGGTAGAAGAAAAGGAAGTAAAGAGCAGGAGGGAAGAGAGTGTAAGAATACTAATATAGAAAAGAGAAGTGACGAGAAAAGATTGATAGTGATAAGGTAGTAATACTGAGAAAAGAAAATGAGAGATTGCGTTGGAGAAAACGTCGGGGGGGGAGGAAGAGAGCAGAATAGTTCACTACTGCAGTCTATTCTGGCTAAGCTAGTGGCCATAATGCCGATACTTGCTGAATAAAACTGTAAGGCCTTAGGAATCCTGCTCGAAGAGGGAATGGTATTACTCAAGCAAACTAAACGGAACAATGTCATGGTGTTGTTCATTCAGGGTTTAGCGCGTCTCTTTCTTAACGTTTATCATTATTTTCGGGGTAATAATCATGAATACTCTTTTTCCGATGCCTTGCCGTCCATGCCTCAAATGCAAGAGTTAACTTGAACTCTTTCATGACTTTTTTATAACAGTTTTGTTGGCCTTGGCTGGTGCCCTTACTACGTTAGGGGCTGGCACTTTGGTATGTATTTTTTTTAACTTTGTTTCCTTGGCCAATGTCCTTCTTATATAATAACAATGTAGTAACAGGAATTAGAAAAAGGAGCAAAAGTAGGCGTGGCAGTAATGAAAGGCAGTAGCAGCAGTAATCATGTGAGCGCAGAAGGTCAGCTCAGCCGGTGGCACACATTAGTGTAATGGTGACGGGCACACAACACCTCAGCTCGCTCACGGATAATGTGCTCTGCTCACAGAGGGCTGGTGGCTGGCACGACACCTGGTTTATAGAACAACACAATGAAATTGGATAAAATGTAATGGACAAAAACATGAGGAAATATTTGTGACAATATGAGAGATTAAATAAATAGTCAGGGAGGCAATGGAATAAAATTTCCTTCGAGGCATCACAGCGCCTTACGCCACCCCGACCATTGGATTAGCGCCCCAAGCACCTCACAACACACAACAAACGCCTTGCTAGCCACTCTTCTCTCTATTCCTGGCACTTTTGTACTACTCGTATCACCACTACCAATATTCATTACTTGTATTCTTCTCAGTACAATTATTGCTATGTATCTATGTGTATGTGTAAGATGTACTAAATATACATACTCGCAGATACCTTTAAGTACGTGTTTCTGTATGGTTATGTACTTGAAAGTGTTAGGTGCCTACATGTCTGATGTTTGGTAGACGAAGTTGCCTACATATATGGATATTTAGAAATTCATAATGTGCATCCTATATGTAATTCACTTGTTAAGTAGTTGCTGTTGCCACATTTTCTTACCCCAAGTTGCCGTCAAGGAACTCCAGATCGACAGCCCTTGCCATAGTTACTCATTCAAATGTACACATATATATGAACTTATATAAACTGTATGTGGCTATGTTTATTTGTTTATGCACTAAGAAAAAAAAGATCATGATAAAAGAACTGAAGATAAGCATAGCAAAAATTCGAAATAGCATAACAAAATCAAGAGAATATAACTTAAAACACCGCAAAAAGACCGGAAAGCAAAGCAACGGTCACGACATGCAATGAAACTTACAGCAACAAGAGTGACGATTAGTGCACGAATTATCAAATGTTTTAGATGACCAATTAAAAATGTATAGTTAGGCACCAGATAACCTTACACACACACACACACACACACACACACACACACACACACACACACACACACACACACACACACTAAGCTCTTGATGGACTTGGCGGTGCGTAAAACATGAACGAACACAATAATGGGATTTCGAAACTCCTCAGCAACACTTGCAACAAGCACGCTCAACAGAACACGTGCTGAAAAAAAAGAAAAAAAATGTTTGTGGAGAGAGAGAGAGAGAGAGAGAGAGAGAGAGAGAGAGAGAGAGAGAGAGAGAGAGAGGTGAAGGGAACGATGAATAAAAAGTTAAAAGAAGAAAAAAATGAACCTGCAGATCATACAGCTTTAAATTTATACTCGAGAAGAAACATTATTATTATTATTACCATCATTATTATTTTTTGAAGGGAACTGTCACTCCCTTTCATTTTCCTTCACTATGTTGGTTCATTTGCTTCTCTATTCTCTATTCATTGGTGGCTCGCGTCAAGTAAGCGGCGGGGAAGAAAGGGTGAGATGAGCGAGGATTGCTTGTATAGTATGGGTAAGTCTGTCTGCCTGTCTAGATATTTGTTCATTCCCAATAGTCTCTCTCTCTCTCTCTCTCTCTCTCTCTCTCTCTCTCTCTCTCTCTCTCTCTCTCTCTCTCTCTCTCTCTCTCTCTCTCTCTCTCTCTCTCTCTCTCTCTCTCTCTCTCTCTCTCTCTCTCTCTCTCTCTCTCTCTCTCTCTCTCTCTCTCCACACAATTACTGGACTAGCATTTTATGTAACTGTTCACTCGTTTGTCGTGTGTGTGTGTGTGTGTGTGTGTGTGTGTGTGT
>NC_059296.1:30683424-30685924 GCF_017591435.1 Portunus trituberculatus | reverse complement strand
CCATCCTCCACACTTACACTGTAGACTGATGCGCCTCAAGAATATATTAAAAGTTTCACGCGAGTAGTTTCTTCATTACGAAGTCTTAGGGGAAAAACAGGAGAGGGAGTGGGTGTGATGGGACAGAAAAAGGAAAGGGGAAAGGAGAAAGAATAGGGAGACTGGACTGTAATGAGAAGAAAAATGAAATTTCTCTCTCTCTCTCTCTCTCTCTCTCTCTCTCTCTCTCTCTCTCTCTCTCTCTCTCTCTCTCTCTCTCTCTCTCTCTCTCTCTCTCTCTCTCTCTCTCTCTCTCTCTCTCTCTCTCTCTCTCTCTCTCTCTTCTTCTTTCCTTCCATACCAAATCCCTTCCTCCTGCTTGCGTCGTCTCCACACAATACGGCACAGGGCAGACCCATCAAGGGCTCAGTGTGTGTGTGTGTGTGTGTGTGTGTGTGTGTGTGTGTGTGTGTGTGTGTGTGTGTGTGTACCTTTTAGCCTTCTCTTTCCAGTAGACTAGACCCAGGCTGCAAGCGGCGCCACTCCCCTAGGTTCTGTGTATCTAGGTAATATATATTGCATTGGTTTGTTGTAGAAGGTGCGTTGCGCAGTATGGCGAGGTTTTATATCGAGGAGACACATTGCTGCTTTCTTAGTGTCAGCTGAATCTCACATCAGTATTCTCCTTACTGTTCACATTTACTCGTCAAACTTATCATCATTCGTAAATAGTTGGAGGGACTACCGTGAACGTGGTGAAGAGACACAAACAACCGACACTATTGTAGTTTAAAGCTGGTCATTGTAATGTTTAACCCAGAAATATGATGTATTGTATAGTATGAGGACGGTTTACTCTCGATTAAAGCTTCCGAGGACACTGGCGCTACACGCTTTTACAGTCCAGACTCTGCTAAAAGGATGATGGATTAAAGAAAGTATTTTATAAAGTTAGTGGCACATTGTATCGCAAGTCCAAATTCGTCTGGATCTCGTGATTTATAACTGTCATGACAGACAAAAATTGCTTCATGTCATCGCCACATCTTGGAGAGTCAAGGACCTGTTTTCTCTTCATAACGGAGGATGGAATGAAAACTGAAATACATTGTAGCAAACATAGATTACCTGGTGTTGGCTGTGCCCTCGAGAATTGCGGTGAACTGAGGTTGCTGCAAATGTAAGACAGGAGGGAGAGGAGGGTGGTGAGGCGTTCAATGGGAAGTGCCTGCAGTGTTCCCTCTTCCCTGGCGAGACGCTGAGTGAAGCAGTGGAACCCCGCGGCGACTGTGGAAAGTGGCTGGGAGGAGTGAAGCACAACACGGAGGAGGAAACCTTGAAGTGGATGAAAGCGAGACTGTGAAGGAAATGGGTAGAAATTGTTCCTTGGTCACATTTCAGGTTCCCTTATGACACACCGATGAAGCGCTTGAGGGAGTGGTGGGTTTACTTTGCATGAGTGTGACGGGTAGACGATTCCTAAGTATGAGCCACAAAGACAGGACGTTAAGGATGAAACGCTCTTAGTAAGCATGATAGTCTGCCCCATGCATTGAGTTCTCCCTGTCCGAAAACCATACATATGGAGAGAGATTGAGGAAGAATACGCCACAACTGCATTAATAAATCATTCAGGAAAAATAATAACGAGAGAGAGAGAGAGAGAGAGAGAGAGAGAGAGAGAGAGAGAGAGAGAGAGAGAGAGAGAGAGAGAAGCAAACACGGCTGCAGTTCCCCAGGAAAAATCTTTCAAAACAAGGAAACTTATATGAAAAGCATAATTAGGAATCCGGTTATTAAAAACCTTGGGATAACTTTTCAAATAAAAAAATGATTTAAAAAAAATCATGTTTATTTTTTTTTACTCGTGTCGCTTTCCAAAGAGGGAAAAAGATACATATTTCATTTTACAGAAAACCAGTCGTGTTATTGTTACTGCTAGTCAAACTACTCAACAGATTAGTGTCAACCCTCATATAGATGACTGAGCTGAAAGTAGAATATGCCGGGCACTCATCGCCTAGCGGCCTACGTTACTCCCGCTGTTCAGTTACTGTTCTGGTACTAGTAATCTGTACAGAAGACAAATATACGCCTAACAATTTCATATTCACGAAATGATACCTGTATAGTTTTATGTGTAAGGGCAGAAACAAACATAGCTGGAGTCAGGCGGCCATGGCTGCAATATACACTGTGAGCTGGGGTCTGCTGCAATTTTTGTGTGTGTGTTTGTGTGCGTCGTGCATGTGTGCATGTATATGTGTGGGTGGTGGGGAGGACATGTAGAGCGCGTGGAAGGGGACGTGAGGAAAGAAGGGAAGAGAGAGTGAGTGAGCAAACTTAGCCATTAACATCCTGGCAGTGACACTTGAGATTACTCTCTCTCTCTCTCTCTCTCTCTCTCTCTCTCTCTCTCTCTCTCTCTCTCTCTCTCTCTCTCATTCTAACTTTGCATAGAGAAAAGCAACAAGAAAGGAAAAGGATTCAAAATAGAAAGAGATGCGCTACATACAAATGA
>NC_059296.1:30668424-30680924 GCF_017591435.1 Portunus trituberculatus | reverse complement strand
CTGTCCAGAAGAGGTCGATGATATCTGTGTACAGCAACATCAAAACTCTTTATTTATCCCACACACCAATACAGTACCTTGCCTTTGCCCAAATTGGACCTCTTATTATAGATCGTGTTGTACTGACTGACGATCTATGCGTTTCTTAAATTAATACATAATAGAGTTGAGTCTTACCAGGAAAGGAGACAGTGACCTAGTAGATAAGGTGGTGAGCGTGGGATCGGGCAGAGGTTCACGCGTAAGTTCGAAACCCACTATGTACTTGTCGAGTGGTTTAAAGTTACCTACATGTCACCAAGACACCCAGGTTTTAGGTGGTTACACCAAAGATGCCCTTGGGTGGTGATATGGGCCCTAATATGGGTATCACTATAAATGAAATTGCCTGAGGCAGTAATGGGTGGAAGCTGAACAGCTCTTCCCCATACCCTTCTAGTATAACCTACAGGTGCTATAGGCCACAACATAAAAAGAAAAAAATGTAGTAGCCGGTGCAGGAAAAGAGGGAGCATCTAGCCATCGTCCTGAACTGAACCCAAACATTGGTAAATACATGAAAATACAATGCAGCAAGGCGTGTGTTTGCCTGCACCATGTTTGTTGTGTGCACTGAGCGTGAGAGGTAATTGCAGTACAGTAGTACATGATTGGGAAAGGAAATTATTGTGTTTTGCAAATGTGGTGACGGTGACTTTTGACTGGACCATGGATGGGCTTCAAGGGCGCCTGGCATAAGACGGCTGGGCTGAAGGCGAGGTAATAATTTGATGATGAGCACATAGTATAATGATGTAGTTATGCTATTAGTGATTAATGGACTGTCAACCTCACCGGCATCATTATCATTAACATTAGCATACGGTATCTCCCTCGTTGACGTTCATGGATCGATGAAAAGAGGCAACGCAGCCTTTTACACTCTCACTCACATCCACAGCCACAGCTGCAGCCACCGTCACACTCATGTCACATCCATACAAGGCAGCTGCGAGGACAGGACTACAAAGTGATACCCGGAAGAGGCCCGAGTCGTTAATTCACAAATTTTTTGTGTCGTTTTCAACTTTAGTCAGTTCAATACCCGAGTGGTGCTGACGCTCTGATGATGACTGAGGGCGTCCAGCAGAAAAGTGTCCCGTGCCATTTAAATTCGTTTGTTTCATTAAGCAGATGCAGAAAAAAAAATGTGGAAGAGGTTTAAATAAAGTCAAGTAACTTACAAGAAACTGCCGCGACCACAGGGGGCAAGAGGCACCAAGAAACGAGGAAATCAGTGTGTGAATAAATAAATGCAACTGAAAAAAAAAATACAATGCTACTGAATTCTGTGGAAAAGAAAACAACAAAATGCTCATGTAAGGAACCTTCATAATTTTAGTCTTCAGCAAGCTGTTTTAACAAAGGAAGTATGCAATTTGTAGTCTGTCAACATTTTCATCGCCTTTTTCACAGTAAACAATGCTTTGTCGAATAAACACACATTCGCTGCAACACAACGTTCATAAAGAAGAATACAAAGTCTGGCTTTACTGGAAGTACAATATTGACTCCGTTTGGAGAGTTTCCTCAATTATTAGACGAATTTTCTCCTGAAAAAGAGAACAGGCCAATGTGCGGCTGCTGCTGCTTCTGCTGTTGCCACTGATGCCATAGCCGCTACTGGCGCCGCTGCCACCGCCGCCGCCAACACCACCGCCGTCTCTACCGCCGCTGTCGTTGAAGCTGTCGTTACCGCTGTCGCTGCCGCTGCTGTTGTGGTGTCGTGCCACCAACAGGAGTACATGTGTTTTCTCTAGCTGAGGAATGAATTTTTTTGGTGATAATTAAAGTTTGATGATGTTCAATTTTACATTGGTATATTTATACAAATTCAAAAAGTCTAAATAAACAATGAGGGACCAAACTCTTCGGTTTGTGGATGTTGGTGCGTTTCATTGATTTTTCTTCCTGAACAGAGATAATCATGTGCCTTTGTGTAACAATGAATCTCCACGGCCCTTCAATGCACCGAGACGCGCCACTAGTCAGCCACAGTGTTGTTGTTCGTTGTTGGTGCCCTTGAATAAAAGATTGGCAGTTTGTATTATTTATAAGAACAGTTTAGTCTCGGTGTTTTTATTTCGTGGAGTGAACACACAAACAGAATTGCGTATCGGTACATTGTTGTTGTCACGAAGCTTGGACGAGAGTTATAAATGTTGCTGCAGTTTTTACCTGATGCACACGTACCTATATATATTTCTTTCCCAACTGGAGCGGTGAAATGCAATACCTTCCTTAGGACACTTTTACACATGATATACAGTATCAGTATATAGAGGCACACTAACACACCGGCCCCAGAGCTCCACGCGTTACGCAACACTAGCTGCTGTCTCTCCTCATGCAGCATCGCGAAGGCAAATCTCCTCAGTTGTTTATTTTCTTAGTTATGTAGAAGGGGCACCAACCAAGGGCAACCAAATTGAAAAGAAAAAAAAAAAAACGGAGTTCATAATTCTAAAAGAAATGTCAAGAGAATCTACGAAAGTTGCTGGATAAATGTCTGCAAACTTCCCTATTGAAAGAGTTCATGTGAAAGGAAGGTAAAAATGCAGAAGCAGTTAGGAAATTCAGAAAACAAATATGAAGAAATGTAAATACGATCATTTCTTTTATTAGAGAGGTGGACAGAATAAGGATGAGAGAAAGAAATAAGTCTTGTACAGCGAGGCAGGAGGAAGGACGGGAGGCATGCAGTGAACAAGATCAGGAGGACAGTTGTCATGAAATCAGTGATAGAAGATAGCAAGAGGTGCAGCATTGTAGCGACGAGAAAGAGACTGAAGATAGAGGTTTACAGTCAATTGCTCCCTAATCAATTGATACTCAGGTCATCTGGTCCACAAGTCAATTAATACTCTAGACAGGTGATCAGCAAGTCAGTTGGTCCCCAAACCAATAATTGAGACTCAAGGCAGTTGGTCCCCAAGCTTACTGAACATTTTTGTTCATTCTCGCTCAGTGAATCAGTGTACTTACATACCAAAAGAAATGTGTGTGTGTGTGTGTGTGTGTGTGTGTGTGTGTGTGTGTGTGTGTGTGTGTGTGTATTTCCAAAAGTTAACTCGACATGGAGCAGGGAACAAGAGTGCATGATGGGAGAGACACGCAACACAGCACTGAGATGATGGATGGTTGTCTTGGGCTGCAGAACAGGGGACGCGGCGGACAAGAGAGAGAGAGAGAGAGAGAGAGAGAGAGAGAGAGAGAGAGAGAGAGAGAGAGAGAGAGAGAGAGAGAGAGAGAGAGAGAGAGAGAGAGAGAGAGAGAGAGAGAGAGAGAGAGAGAGAGAGAGAGGAGAGAGAGAGAGAGAGAGAGAGAGAGAGAGGAGAGAGAGAGAGAGAGAGAGAGAGAGAGAGAGAGAGAGAGATTGAGTGGTGAGAGGAAAACAGCGAGGCCGGTGAAATATGGGAGGAAGGAGGGAAGAAGAGAGAGAGACACAGGAGAGAATATAAAGAGAGAGAGAGAGAGAGAGAGAGAGAGAGAGAGAGAGAGAGAGAGAGAGAGAGAGAGAGAGAGAGAGAGAGAGAGAGCAAAAAGAAATAAAATAAACCTACACGTGTCGTTTTGTCATCAGAGTATGAGCTGAATGTTTCTTTATGCAAGGACTCGAGAAGCTCAGCAAGCATTACATGTGTTCACCTAAGAAAAATAAAAAAATCAGGTGAACTCACTTCCTGAGGCGTCGTAATTCTAGTCCTTAAGAAAGTTCAAATCACAGGAAGGAGCAAAAAGCTGCCAGTAATGCAGGGAATTTGCACAAGGTGGAGAGACAAGACTGTGTAATCCCCTTCGTGTTTACTGACGCTAAGATTCCTAACATAAGCTTCTCCACATTGACACATTCAAATTGCAATTCACTCCTCTCGTACTCACCCTCGTGGTCACCTACCCTCGCCTTGCTTCTCGCTTGCCCTCCCTGTGCGGCGCATCAGTGGGCGGTAATTGCTTCATTCCTGTGCGTGCCTTGCCCTCATTCCTGCCAGGGTCATCGCGCCACGCGCTATCACTTGATGACCGCTGACTGCGCCCCTGCTTCAATGGGACTGCTGGTGTGTGTGTGTGTGTGTGTGTGTGTGTGTGTGTGTGTGTGTGTGTGTGTGTGTGTGTGTGTGTGTGTGTGTGTGTGTGTGTGTGTGTGTAGGAATTCACGAGGTAATAAGTCACCACCTTGGTCATCCCTTTGCAGTCTTTTGATTCCACTTTCCTCCTCCTCCTCCTCCTTCATTTTCTCTGCCATTTAAACGTCTTATTGCAGGATTTTTGATAGCAGTGTTGTTTTATTGTAATTGCTCGGCTTCCTCCTCCTCCTCCTCCTCCTCCTCCTCCTCCTCCTCCTCCTCCTCCTCCTCCTCCTCCTCCCTTTTCCTCCTTTTATGATTTTTTTTCCGTCACTCTAATCATTGCCAACATTCGAGAGCTTTCAGCTCTTAACCCCGCCTCTTTCAGTCCTGTCCCGCGGCCTCAGCCTTCCCACAGGTGTCACCGGAACGCGGCGTGCGCCGGTGCAGTGATGTCACCGCCGAGAGCGGTACATCTTTTTTCTGATCAGTGTTGAGAGACAGAGGAAAGAGGAGGAAGGAAAATAAGAAAAAAAGAGAAAATATGAAGAATATAACGACGTAGTCTCTCTACTTATGTATTTCAAGGTTGCGAGTCACTTCCTGGCACAGCACAGACAGTATCTTCATTAGACTTGCGCGAGGCAGGTGTGCTGGGGTGAGGGGCAGCGGTGAGGCCAAGTGATGAGATGGATGATGGACAGGAGGCCGATACCATGAATTTCATCCAGGAAGATGGTGCTGCATGTAGCGCTGGAAGGAAGGAAGACAGGATGGAGGGAAGGTTGCACTGAAATGTGGAGGTGTTGTGGAGAGAAGATTATTGGAATATTTGTCGATGATATTGGAAGGAAAAATGTAAGGAGCAAAAACGGATGGATGCTTCTGTCAGTTTCTGAGCAGTTGTTGTTGATGGCATCTTGACGTGTGTAACAGGTACACATAATATTTTCGGTAAATTTACATCGCTTTCTCTAAAGAATGAAATATTTTAATAGGAAGATGTTAGGTCTCTCCCTTGACTTTGGTGTCTCGTTGGTGCTGGCTTTATGACTGTGTATCAGGAGAGAGAGAGAGAGAGAGAGAGAGAGAGAGAGAGAGAGAGAGAGAGAGAGAGAGAATGTTGACCGAGGAGGTGAGAGGGTTAATTGAACCTGTTCAGTGTTCTTTAGTGTCATGTTGTTGTTGTTCGTCTTGGTTTGGTCCGTGTGTGGGGGCGGCAAAGAGTTCGGTGCATGGCGTAATGGTTGTTATTGTGATGGAGCCGTGTTGGATATGCGGTGTGCCAAGGTGTGTGGGGAACGGAAGGAATAGTGAGAGGAGGAACACCAGTAGAAAAACCTGGATAGAATGGACAAGAATGAAGAAAAATATAAAGTAAACAGAACCCAGAATAAAAGTGGCCGAACGAGAGAAAAAAAGAAATCAATCAACGAATAAATAGTAAATAAAAAAAAAAAACTGTAATAATTCTAAACAGGAAAGAAACAAGTGAAAAGCCAATACGTGAGAAAATAGAAGAATGAGAAGAATGGAAGGAAAAAAATGAGACAGTAATAATTGAAGAAATTATGAGATAGTGAGTGAGAAGACTGTTCCTCCACACACACACAAAGAAAAGAGAGAAAAGATGATGATAAGAGAGACAGATGTGAAAGCAAAGTAGACACAGCCTGGATGAATTAAGATAAAGCAGTGGTGGAAAGAGGAGCAGGAGCAGGAGGGGAGTGAGCAGGGGAGGCATAGGCGAGGCTGACTAGGAAGGGTAAACACGCGGAGAGCAGAGCCGGTGAATGGAGCCCCGCCGGCAGGTAATGAGGGAGTGGAGGTGAAAAGCGAAAAGACTAAACAAGAAAACTCTCTCCGGTGACACTGAAGCTTGTCTGGCGAACAGCAAGTAATTATATGCAACGTGACGTGAACACTCCTTCCCTCCCTGCCCTTTCCCACTCTCCCTTCTCCTCACCTCCCCTTCACCGTGTGTGTAGGTGGAGAGAGAGAGAGAGAGAGAGAGAGAGAGAGAGAGAGAGAGAGAGAGAGAGAGCGAGAGAGAGCAGCATGTTTCTTGAAATAGATAATGGATTATAATGGAAATTTGCTCTGTGTTCCCTCTTTTCCCTGGTAACTGTTTTTCCTCACTTCCTCTCCCTCGTTTACTCTCCCTTGTCCATTCATCTTCCTCCTCTTTTTCCTCTTCCTTCCTCCTGCACACGAGCAGACCCACAGGCGCGGCAGGCGCCTTCACAACGCCTGCTGGGGCCTGAGTGTGTATGTTTACTAAAAGTGACAAATATGGATCTTTATTCCGAATACTTCTACAGTTCCACTGTAACACCTTGAACATTATGGCTTAAGAGTTGTGGTGGCGGCCGTTTTTCTTAGTCCTTTTGCGCTCAGCGGCGCTGCCAGGGGATCTCTCCCGGCCCTTACTAATGGTGACATCCATTGTTTCATCATTTGTTAGCTCCCCGGAGCTGGTCGAGAGGGAGCGAGCGTGTGATCCCCTCCTCGACGGCGCGGGAGCGGCGACGACATGAGAAGGGCGGCGACGTTCAAGTTTTGTTAAATTTAATTTATTAAACTTGTTTGTCTTCTCACCCTTACTGGGAGTACGAGAAATAGCAGACAGGTATGGAGCAGAGGAAGTTATAGGAGTAGAGATTTTAGTAGTAGTAGTAGTAGTTTTAGCAGATGATGAGGCAGAGGTTGAAGGGGAAGCAGTGGTGGTAGATGGAGTAGGCAGCAGATCGCTGAGGTCAGTCTGGATGGCAACAGTACACATCTTAGGTGGAGCCCTTACTGTTGAAGCGTAGGAGACGTTTGAAGCAGGCGCGGCCTGCGTCTGCTTCACTCGCATCCTTGCTTCATAGTAAGAGATCCTTCAGTAGCCTTAACCGTGCAGACCTCTTTCTCCACTTTCCACGCGGGACAATCGCGTGAAAAAGTGGAGTGAGCACCTTCACAATTACGGCACTTCTCTACCAAGGATGTGCACTGGTCCACAGAGTGGCCCTCTCCTGCGCATCTACCGCAGTAAGCGTGGGAAGACCGACAAGCGTTACCATGGTGACCATAAAGCTGGCACTTGAAACAACGGAGAGGATTCGGAATGTAGGGACGAACGGGAACCGACTCGTACCCTACATGAATCCTCTCTGGCAACTTAGCAGCACTGAAGGTGAGAATGACTGATGCTGTGCTCCTTCTTGTACCGTCAACCATTTTAGTAATTTTCCGAGCCTCAATGACATCCTGATCAGTCATGCAATCGACGATCTCGGTCGGTTCCATATCCACAAAATCGCGGTGGGAAGCGACTCCCCGACACGAGTTCATGGACACTGGAATCGAAGCCTCGATCTCGATGTCATGAATGAACCGGAGCTTCAACAATGATTTAACTTGATTTACGTTAAGTGTCTGAACAAGTAGATCACCACTAGCAAGTTTTTTCACATTAACGACATTTCCTATGTTACAGTCAATGACCTTCTTTATTATAAAAGAATTAACAGTAGACAGGCGGGTGTTCGTCTTGGAATGTAGAGTCACATACGTCGCTTTAGAGGGTCAATAGACAGTCTGGCAGTCGGGGTCGTCGATCAGTGTCCTCCTCCCTTACGGGGAGGCAGGAAGGTCCGTCAGGCATGGAGGGGGGTACACCCCCCTCCTGCAGGAGGGGAGCGGGACACAAGTGGGAGGTGGTCAGGGAGGAGTTACCTAATGTCAGATTGTCCTGCCAAACCACTCTAAGGGGGCCGGACGGTGTTAATTCACCCCAAAAGCACGCTCACTGAGGCGGATCCTCCGTAGGTGTGAGAGGAAAGACAATCTGACAACCTGGCAACAGACACCTTCTGTTGCCGCTAAGGAGAGGACAGTGAAAAGGCAAAGCTAAAAGCACGGGGCAATGGGAAACCTAACTTTATTTGACTAATACCTAAGGCTGATGGGCGTACAAAAAATCCACACAGAGGTGGCTAAAGGACAGAGCGCAGGACACGTGTTTGTAGTGCGGTGGCTAGACCGAGTCTATATTATAGTTTATTAAAAACCGTAAGTTTTTCATTTTTTTTTATTTCATGATGTGATGAGTGATATGATTGATATGCAAAAGTGTATATGTATCTTGTGTGTACTTGTGAGTTGTCAGTGTAGAAAGCATTGAAATATAAGAAATTGCATGTGTGTACAGCGTATATAAGTGAATATGGTAATTGTAATATATATAGAAAAGTATATAAAAGAAAGAAACGAGTTTATAATAGTCTGTCTTAGTAGTGTCGTGAGAACATGTGTCAGGCACAACAGAACACATGGAATGCGTGCACTGGGTGACTGATATGATCCACTACAGGATTGACGGAGCGATTCCACTGACTTCTGGCAACCAAAAATAGGAAAGATGGAGCCTTCTAGATGCACACAACAATTGAGCTCCAAGGGAGTGATACTGTTCTCTCCTGAAGTACTTTAAGTTGCAGGAAGGAGGGGAAACAAACAGGAAGAGATATCGAGACTTTAGAAGTGAAAGTGATGGAGGTGTGGAAATACTAGTTAAATCTTGCATCAGTAGGATTGACTGAATATGGTTGGTAATCAATAGAGAGTGATGCATAGCGATGGTGTGGGTGAAGAAGAGACAGACATTTGACTTATGAAGTTTCCAGCTGACATCTTTAAAGAAGAACTACACAAGTGTTCAGTGTAGAGAAGGGAAGTAGTTCAGTGTTGCCTGAGATAAGGGAGGAGCTGGTTGAAGTGAAAAGGAGGTGGACGGAGAGAAAGATGATGGAAAGGAAGAACAGGAGATGGAGATAAGGAACTGGAGAAGAATGGGAGAGACCAGAATGAATTTATATCCGCGCTGTTTCCTTCTGCCTCACAGTACATCTTATGGCACCTTCTCCCAATGAGAGCAGTGAACAAATAAACAGACAAGTGCACACACATGTATGAACCAGCTGTGTCCCTCACCAATGCCTTGTGACATCACTGCATCACTGAGAGGATATCCCGATTTCTAATTTCATCCTCCTGCCCTCCTTGCTTACATATAGACACACACACACACACACACACAAACAGTCATGGCGAGGATCACGCCGCCACCGCCGTTGCTGTTGATGGTGCTGTTGCTGGTGGTCCTGAATCTTGAAGGATCACCAAACACCACTCTGGCTTCGGACTGCCCCGCTGACGTAGTAGTGAAGGAAGGAGTAACACAAGTCGTCTTCACCGAAGACATTAAATTCCCTTCAAGTTTTGAAACCGGGTGGTACGTGAAGCCTGGAAGTGATATTGAAAACGTGCATTTTGTGGTGGTGGGAAATGATGGCACACACCACACTGCCTGGTTCCCTGTCGATAGATGCTTCCAGAACGATGAGTGGTGGAAATTTACCATGGGGACATGGCTAAATAATTCTCGTTTCGGGTTTGTACTGAGGTTTATGTCTAGTGAATGCTGGAAGGGCTGCCAGTTCAACACTTCCCCGCCGGAACTGTACAGCCTCACCTTGTTGGCTCATGGCAATTCCAGTTGGAGAGAATATTCACCCTTTAACTGTGGAGCAAACTTTCCTATCAACCGTAATTGGCCAGATTCATTGCCTCCTTGCATGGAACCTCCACCCAGCACACCCACTCCACTACCCTGCAGTTTCATGTTAGGAATGTTGTTGGTGGCATTGATGGTGGCGGAGGTGGTGGTGGTGGTAGTGGTGGTGGTCTGTCGGAAGAGGCGTTTGGCATCATGTGAGTATTGTGCAATAACAATATTGATAATGATAGTATTTATGGTAGTAATAATGATGACGATGATCATAGTGATTATGATGATGCATGATGATAACGAGAGTACAATAATAATAATGATAACAATAATAATAATAATAATGATAATAATAATAATAATAATAATAATAATAATAATAGTAGTAAAAGTAATATTAGTAATTATGATAATAATGATAATACTGATAATAATAATACGATTGATAATAATGATAGCAGTGAAAAGAAATGACTTATCAGTATGCTACTAGTGACACTGAAATGTTAAAATAGCAATTTACATTAGCATAGGGATGCTCAATTAATAACAGAAGTTTAAAGTTATTCTTTTATAAAGTGTTAGAAAAGTACCAAGGCCAGAAGCTCGTAAATTCACTGTGTGTGTGTGTTTGTGTGTGTGTGTGTGTGTGTGTGTGTGTGTGTGTGTGTGTGTGTGTGTGTGTGTGTGTGTGTGTGTGTGTGTGTGTGTGTGTGTGTGTGTGTGTTTCATTGTGTCCTGTCTTCATAATCCAGCTGTGGATGTTCCTTGCCTCCTCCATCTCTTCTTTCATTCCATTTTTCTTTCACTTTGTTTCCTGTTTGTGTTCTTGTCTGTTGGTATGTTCAATCAGCGTAACTTCTTGCAGCAAATAAGGAAAGGTTCCAGCCCCAGCCTGCAGCTCTCAGGCCCCACCTGCAGCTCACTGCTGGCCAGGGACTCGTCCCAGACCAAGACGAGCACCACAGTCATACCTGACCTCTCAGAACGCCGAGTGGTGGTGCCGCAGCCTACACGGGACTCAGAGGAGCCCATCTACGATGACGTGATGCCTGAATGCAGCGTGTGGCCTCACTTACCCGTGTACGATCGTGACCGTGCTTCTCCCAAGCGGTGTTTGTTCCCCTAACAGGCTCACGGAGGCTCCTGAACACAGTGAATCACACATTTACGCCACGGTGGTGTAGGCAACGTGCACTGCAGTCACGAGGGTGTAAGGAAGCCGCTCTCTCTGTTTTCTGAACGATCACCACAGCGCTCGCTTGTCATTCAAGTCAATGATGTGCTGATTTGCTTAGCTTTTTTTCTTGTTATAGCAAAACTTATCTTTATTTGTGGCTTTGTGAAAGAGTTGCCTTGGTTGACTGGTGCAGCCAGTGACCAATGTGCACTCCCTGCTGGGGCGCCAGGCCAGTGTGCACTCCCTGCTGGGGCGCTGGGCCAGTGTGCACTCCCTGCTGGGGCACCGTGCCAGTGTGCACTCCCTGCAGGGGCGCCGGGCCAGGGTGCACTCCCTGCTGGGGCGCCAGGCCAGTGTGCACTCCCTGCTGGGGCGCCGGGCCAGTGTGCACTCCCTGCTGGGGCGCCGGGCCAGTGTGCACTCTTTGCTGGGGCGCCGGGCCAGTGTGCACTCCCTGCTGGGGCACCGTGCCAGTGTGCACTCCCTGCAGGGCGCCGGGCCAGGTGCACTCCTGCTGGGGCGCCAGGCCAGTGTGCACTCCCTGCTGGGGCGCCGGGCCAGTGTGCACTCCTTGCTGGGGCGCCGGGCCAGTGTGCACTCTTTGCTGGGGCGCCGGGCCAGTGTGCACTCCCTGCTGGGGCGCTGGGCCAGTGTGCACTCCCTGCTGGGGTGCCGGTCCAGTGTACACTTCCTGCTGGAGCGCCGGGCCAGTGTGCACTCCCTGCTGGGGCGCCGGGCCATTGTGCACTCCCTGCTGGGGTGCCGGTCCAGTGTGCACTCCCTGCTGGGGCGCCGGGCCAGTGTGCACTACCTGCTGGACGCCAGTTCAGTGTGCACTCCCTGCTGGGGCGCCAGGCCAGTGTGCACTACCTGCTGGACGCCAGACCAGTGTGCACTCCCTGCTGGGGCGCCAGCCCAGTGTGCACTACCTGCTCCGGGACCGGGCCAGTGTGCACTCTCTCATGGGAAATTATTTGGTTAACATAAGCCTATAAGGAGTAAATTGACCATTTTTTCATTATTGTTGTAGACTGTCTCTGTGATGCAATGCCAATGTAATAATTACTCAAGCTACTTTTCACTTAATTCACTTTTCCTAACTGTGCGCGGTGAAGTGCATGCCGTGGTAACCATAGTAGTAGTAGAGGTTGTAGTTGTAGTAGTTGAGAGACGGTGGCGTAGTGGATAAGGTGGTGAGTGTGGGATCGTGCAGATGTCTATGCGTGGGCTGGAATCCCACCCTGTGCTGTCTGGACACTGTCTTTCGTCGAGCGGTTTAAAGTTACCTACATTTCACTATGATATCCAGGTTCTATGTGGAGGTGCAATTGCCATAGAGCAAAGATGCGCTTGTGTGGTGATATAAGCCTAATTTGGGTACCACTATAAATAAGATTGCCTGCACCGCTAATGGGTGGAAGCCTGACAGCGCTTCCCATACTCTTCAAGTATGCCTACCGGCGCTATAGGCCTTAACATAGAAAAAAAAGTAGTAGAGTAGTAGTAGTAGTAGTAGTAGTAGTAGTAGTAGTAGTAGTAGTAGTAGTAGTAGTAGCAACAGCAGTAGTAGTAGAAGTAGTAATAGTAGTAGTAGTAGCAGTACTAGTAACAGGAGTAGAAGTAGTAACAGCAGTAGTTGTAATAGTGGTGGTTGTTCATA
>NC_059296.1:30640924-30663424 GCF_017591435.1 Portunus trituberculatus | reverse complement strand
CTTCCTTTCTCCTCCTCTTTCTCCTCCTCCTCCTCCTCCTCCTCCTCCTCCTCCTCTTCTGCCATTTAGTCGTTTTCCTGCAGTGTTTTCATAGCAGTATTGTTTTCTTTCAGTTACTCGTTTTTCACTCCTTTACTCAGCAGTCTTATCATTCCCAACATTCCTGAGCTTTCTTCTCCCTCCTTTCCTCCTGTCCGGTCCCGTCATCCTCCACTCCTTCCTCCACCTTCGTGCCTCTACTTCCTGCAGGCGGTGACGTGATCCACCATCCCCAGATTTGTGAGGCACCGAGGCTATAGGGAGAGCTTGCTGGTGGCCATTGGGAGAGAGAGAGAGAGAGAGAGAGAGAGAGAGAGAGAGAGAGAGAGAGAGAGAGAGAGAGAGAGAGAGAGAGAGAGAGAGAGAGAGAGAGAGAGAGAGAGAGAGAGAGAGAGAGAGAGAGAGAGAGAGAGAGAGAGAGAGAGAGAGAGAGAGAGAGAGAGAGAGAGAGAGAGAGAGAGAGAGAGAGAGAGAGAGAGAGAGAGAGAGAGAGAGAGAGAGAGAGAGAGAGAGAGAGAGAGAGAGAGAGAGAGAGAGAGAGAGAGAGAGAGAGAGAGAGAGAGCTATACAGAGAGGCGGTCAATTCAAACAAGTAATGAAGGAAAAGACACGTATGATTTGGAAGCAAGGAAATGGCCGCTCCAGAGTACGTGTGTCTTGCCTTTTGAAATTCCAGCTTTTTTCTGCTAATTATTCATAAAAGACGACTTCTAAAAATTCGCTTAAATATTCCAGAGTGTCCATCATTCCATGTTGAATAGCGTTGAATTATTTTTCTAAACTCTGTCTTGTTGGTGAGGAAAGTGACACAGTGACACAGACAGACAGACAAGCCTTGCCCGTTTAGATCCGTACCTCTTGTAATCAGGGTGGGGAAATTCACGTGTATAGTCATCATCTCTTACGCTCTGTACTGTAAACTTTCATCGCAATCTGCTTTTCACATCTTATAGGTGCGCCGCGTCTTTCCCTCACCGACCCCCAGGAGATACACAGGAGTAAAAGCGGGTTCACACGTGTCAATATGCGACTGTAATTGCAAGTCGTTAGAAGTATCGACTAAGCCCATCAAGTCAGAACACGTTCACACATAGCGACTGGGAAGTATCAGCTGGTTGGCGGAAAGTGATTGTAAACAGAGAGCTACTCAACAAAATGTCTTTCTCTGGTGACGATGACGATTGCTATCCAGTCAAATTATCACAAGTATTCAGTCCTCACTTCCACCAACAATTGGAGAGTGGAAGCTATCTCATAAAACGCCTATTTGCGTGAGCTGTTTTTGCTGTAGAATTCACTTTTAGGGTCCCAGATGTGCTCTTTTTTCGTCACCAACTCCAATATCTTCTTTTCTACATCGACACGGCATTTTCAATTTCTTTTTTTCGTGACGTCACAGCATAAAGTCGTAAATCGATTGAACAAGATCAACATATTGGTCTTGTTTTGCGACTGATATTCAGTCAGAAACTCTGCTGACTTGCAATTTCAGTTGGAAATTGACACGTGCGAACCCGCCTTAACGCACTATCTTGGCAACACTGGCTGTGGCAGTGTATATTGGGAGGGAGGGATGGAGGAGAAGGTTCGCAGAGGAGGAGAGTGAGTTAATTAGACCTGTTAAGTGTTTGGCGAGAAGTGCGTGGGTTTTCTTTAGTGTCGTGTTGTAAAGATTCATGGGGCGTCATAGCTTGGCTTTGTGTGTTGGTAGGCTGAGAGTTTGGTATGTGGCGCATTGGTGGTTGTCGTGATGAGCCCGTGTTGGCTGTGAAGTGTAACGAGGTGTGTAGGGATGGAAAGAAGGGTGATGAGAACACTAGGAAAAAAAAAGCTGGCTAGAATGAACAAAGGTAAAGAAAAAGAGAAACGCGTCTGAATAACAAAGAATGATAAGCGAATAAAACAATTAGAAAGTATCAATACGGAGTGTGTGAAGGAAAGTAAAAAAGAAAGACTCAAACGATTGACATTAAGAGAAATCCACAAAAAAGAACGAAGAACAAAGAAGCAAATAAATTAGCAAACAAAATTAGCAAATAAAAATAAATAAAGAAAGAAAGAAAAAAATAAAAGAAGATAAATTTGAAAGACTTAAAAATGAGAAATAGACACAACCTGGAGGAATTAAGATAAAACAGTGGTGGAAAGAGAAGCAGGAGCAGGAGGCAGAGGCGAAGCTGGCACTAGGAAGGGTAAACTTGCGGAGAGCAGAGCCGGTGAATGGAGCCCCGCCGGCAGGTAATGAGGGAGTGGAGGTGAAAAGCGAAAAGACTAAACAAGAAAGCTCTCTCCGGTGACACTGAAGCTCGTCTGGCGAACAGCAAGTAATTATATGCAACGTGACGTGAACACTCCTTCCCTCCCTGCCCTTTCCCACTCTCCCTTCCCCTCACCTCCCCCCACCCTTCACCGCGTGTGAGAGAGAGAGAGAGAGAGAGAGAGAGAGAGAGAGATGTGGCGGCAATCGTAGTGTTCCATAAGGCACAGGTGCAAAGAGTGCCACATCTGGCAGGGCTGCGTCATCCTCTGAGAGTCACCGCACGGAGCACGAGAACGGTGCTCAATGGTGGTGACGCCGTAGAGGTGCCGCGATCCCACGGGTGTCAGCATCAACGCACCTTCGCAGGACGCGTCTCCAGGATGTGGAACTTGTTCACGGCCGCGGTGCCTCACGTCCAGGAGATGAACACACACAGTGTCAAACTGATGGCACATAAGTGGAGACAGACACTGCCAACTCCTCTGACACTCTTTGTGACGTGACACTCAGTGTAGTGCAGTGCGTGAATAGTGCTAGTGAAGTGAAAAAAACAGTGCTCCATTTACATGCTGACCATCTTGTATATTTTCTATTTTTAAGTCTTGTAAATATTGTAGAGAAATAGATTGTAGTACCCTTAGAATAGGTAGCACACGACAGTGCGCCTTTGGGTACATGTTCTTCTGTATAAATTATGTTTAAATAAAAAAAAAAAAGAGAGAAGAGAGAGAGAGAGAGAGAGAGAGAGAGAGAGAGAGAGAGAGAGAGAGAGAGAGAGAGAGAGAGAGAGAGAGAGAGAGAGAGAGAGAGAGAGAGAGAGAGAGAGAGAGAGAGAGAGAGAGAGAGAGAGAGAGAGAGATGGTACAGTGGAACCATGTGTGCTTTGGGGTCCGAGGGGTCTCCAAGCGCATGGGTTCGAATCCTGTCCCCGGTCTGAGTGTAGGTTAGGCCTGGGTTAGGCTTCCTCACTCGCGGCAACGGTTTCCTAGCGGGTGGGCTTTGAGATAGGAGGTTCCCCCAAAAAAGTATCCCCTTTAACCCATAAACTCTCGTGAAAAGCCCACATGGTATAAATAAATAAAATAAAAGTGTAAGGGTAGGAAGTGGTTGGATCTCAATAAGAATGTTACTAAAAAATATTCTACATTATGGAAAAGATTCATTGACATTCTTGTTTAAGTGATGAAAAACGCCGCCTTGTATCAGTGGTGCAGCCAGTGACCAGTGTGCACTCCCTGCTGGGGCGCCGGGCCAGTGTGCATTTCCTGCTGGGGCGCCGGGCCAGTGTGCATTCCCTGCTCGGGCGCCGGGCCAGTGTGCATTCCCTGCTGGGGCGCCGGGCCAGTGTGCATTCCCTGCTGGGGCGCCGGGACAGTGTGCATTCCCTGCTGGGGCGCCGGGCCAGTGTGCATTCACTACTGGGGCGCCGGGCCAGTGTGCACTCCCTGCTGGGGCGCCGGGCCAGTGTGCATTCCCTGCTCGGGCGCCGGGCCAGTGTGCTTTCCCTGCTGGGGCGCCGGGCCAGTGTGCATTCCCTGCTGGGGCGCCAAACCAGTGTGCATTCCCTGCTGGGGCGCCGGGCCAGTGTGCACTCCCTGCTGGGGCGCCGGGTCAGTGTGCACTCGCTGCTTGGGCGCCGGGCCAGTGTGCTTTCCCTGCTGGGGCGCCGGGCCAGTGTGCACTTCCTGCTGGGGCGCCAGGCCAGTGTGCACTCCCTGCTGGGGCGCCGGGCCAGTGTGCACTCTCTGTTGGGGCGCCGGGCCAGTGTGCACTCCCTGCTGGGGCGCCGGGACAGTGTGCACTACCTGCTGGGGCGCCGGGCCAGAGTGCACTCTGCTGGGGCGCCGGGCCAGTGTGCACTCTCTGCTGGAGCGCCGGGCCAGTGTGCACTCCCTGCTGGGGCGCCGGGCCAGTGTGCACTCTCTGCTGGGACGCCGGGCCAGTGTGCACTCCCTGCTGGGGCGCCGGGACAGTGTGCACTACCTGCTGGGGCGCCGGGCCAGAGTGCACTCTGCTGGGGCGCCGGGCCAGTGTGCACTCTCTGCTGGAGCGCCGGGCCAGTGTGCACTCCCTGCTGGGGCGCCGGGCCAGTGTGCACTCCCTGCTGGGGCGCCGGGCTAGTGTGCACTCCCTGCTGGGGCGCCGGGCCAGTGTGCACTTGCTGCTGGGGCGCCGGGTAAGTGTGCACTCCCTGCTGGGGTGCCGGGCCAGTGTGCACTTGCTGCTGGGGCGCCGGGCCAGTGTGCACTTGCTGCTGGGGCGCCGGACCAGTGTGCACTCACTGCTGGGGCGCCGGGCCAGTGTGCACTTGCTGCTGGGGCGCCGGGCCAGTGTGCACTCCCTGCTGGGGCGCCGGGCCAGTGTGTACTCCCTGCTTGGGCGCCGGGCCAGTGTGCACTCCCTGCTTGGGCGCTGGGTCAGTGTGCACTCCCTGCTGGGGTGCCGGGCCAGTGTGCACTACCTGCTGGGGTGCCGGGCCAGTGTGCACTCGCTGCTGAGTAATTCAGCCATTTTTTCATTATTGTGGTAGACTGGCTCTGTATTACAATGTCAATGTAATAAACGCCGATGCTACTTCTTACTTGAATCACCTTCAGTAACTGTAATCGGTGAAGATCACGCAGTGGTAAAGGAAAATTGTAGTAATAGTAGTAGTAGTAGTAGTAGTAGTAGTAGTAGCAGTAGTAATAATAGTAGAAGTAGTAGTAGTTGCTGTTGTTCATTATGTCGTATTAGCACTACCAGTGGTTATAGAAGTAAGTAGTAGTAGTAGTAATAGTAGTATAAGTAGAAGTCATAGTAGTAGTAGTAGAAGTAGAAGTAACAGTAGTAGCAGTAATATTTGTAGTAGTTGTTGTTGTTGCACTTATAGAAGTAGTAGTAGTAGCACTAGTAGTAGTGGTTATAGAAGAAGTAGTAGTAGTAGTAGTAGTAGTAGTAGTAGTAGTAGTAGCAGTAGCAATAGTAGATAGTTGTAGTATTTATTGTAATAGCAGCAGTAGTAATAGTGAGGGTTTTAGAACTGGTTGTAGTAGTAGTAGTGGTTAAAAAAGTAGGAGTAATTGTAGTAGTAGAAACAGTAGTAGTAGTAGCAGCATCAGTAGCAACAGCAGTAGCAGTAGCAGTAGCAGTAGTAGTAGCAGCAACAACAGGAGCAGCAGCAGCAGGAGATGTAGCAGAGCAGCCTTCTTATTATTATATATTCCTCTTGTTTAGGAACTGGCACCCCGGTGGGTCTTTTTATTAGTGTTTGTTGCACTTGATTGGTCTTCATTCTTTCATGAAAAAAAAAAAAAACATTGCAGTATCAGAAGTAGTGGTAATGGTGGTGGTGGTGGTGGTAGTTGTGATGGTGGTAGTGGTGGTGGTGTTGGTGGTAGTGGTGGTGGTTGTGGTGGTGGGTGGTGGTAATGGTGGTGGTTGTGATGGTGGTATACGTAATGGTGGTAGAGGTAGTGGCAATGGTGGTGGTGGTGGTAGACGTAATGGTAGTTGTGGTATTGGTGGTGGTGGTGGTGGTGGTGATGGTGGCTGTGGTGGTGGTGGTGGTGGATGTGGCGTTGATAGGAGTGTCACAGGATGCGTTGCAATGATAAGCAGACATCGGGAAGCCTTGTAACATTTGTAGTTTCTAAATATATATGTGTGTGTGTAATAATAATAATAATAATAATAATAATAATAATATATGGTTTATTAGTTTGGCAATATAAAAAATTACACTGAAAATGTACAGGGGGGGGGGGGACATTAACACAATGAACTAGAAATGCTTAACCTAACTATGGATCTAACTTACCTAGAAAGCACTTACTTCCACTTCTCTCCTTTCTCACCCTGCCGCATTGGACAGTGAGAAGGCGTCCTCTCCCATCCCTCCTCCTCACCTCCCATTCCTCTCGCACTCTACTGCAGGGGAGTGACAGGACCTTCCCCACCACACTTCCTGCATATACCGTCCTCCAATGAAGAGTGGCAAGGTTTCCTCTCTCTTCCCAGGTTACTCCTTATCAAGCTTATCCTCATTGCTATGTGCTGTGTAAATCCTCTCTCTCTCTCTCTCTCTCTCTCTCTCTCTCTCTCTCTCTCTCTCTCTCTCTCTCTCTCTCTCTCTCTCTCTCTCTCTCTCTCTCTCTCTCTCTCTCTCTCTCTCTCTCTCTCTCTCTCTCTCTCTCTCTCTCTCTCTCTCTCTCTCTCTCTCTCTCTCTCTCTCTCTCTCTCTCTCTCTCTCTCTCTCTCTCTCTCTCTCTCTCTCAACCCATCTGTGTGTGTGTGTGTGTGTGTGTGTGTGTGTGTGTGTGTGTGTGTGTGTGTGTGTGTGTGTGTGTGTGTGTGTGTGTGTGTGTACGCGGGCGTGCGTGCGCGCGTGTGTTTCTACCCTGTAATGCGCGTGTAATTTACATAAGCATTGCCCCTCTTATTTATTTATTTTTTTAGACTTCTTACATTTATTTACTCCAACATTTATATGTATTTATTTTCTTCCAGGTAATGTCCATCGGTGTCCTCTCCTAACACCATCCTTCATCGCGGCAGCAACAACAACGCTGGTGAGTAACACTTAACACGGTGTTAGTGAATCGGTTTCATCTTTGATCTTCACACAAGAAAGAAAAAAAAACCTTGGAATTTCCTATCTGATGTTCCTTGCTTTGTATTGAGCAGTGCAGTCAGTCAGAAACAGCGTCGAAAGTGGTTTCTTACCTTCTTTACCTTTCTGGCGTCAATAAAATAATTTGTAGTGAGTTTCTGTGGATTTCAGATAAATTTCAAAGATGAATATATAAACCATTATGTATCTGAGTGTACTCGTATAGGCAGAGATTTGGGAGTAGGGTGTGGCGTGTTCGAGATAGCATGTGTTTTCTCTGTGGCACACAACTGTAGTCAGGCAAGAGACTGCCGCTGTTTACTCGTGGGATGCAGGTGCTTCACATGGTGCTGGCAGCAGAAACATTAGTGAATTGACTGCACTCATAGTACATGAAGACTTTCACGACTTTAACTCTTTGATTGCATAGATAAGGCAAGGGAAAAATAACACAACACATTTGAGAATGATATATACGAAAATACATTAGAAAGAGATTTACTAGGAAGAATAATCAGAAAGTATGCTTCAGGTAATACTGGTGGCATTAAATGGGCCATAGTGTCAGCCCAACTTTTTCCTCCACATCCTTTATTTGCACACGTATAGTTGATACAAGATATATCTACAGTACATACAGTATTTCTGCTTCGTATGAAAATAATTACGCTCCCATAACTCTGAACAATGCACATTATTATGTGACACCGTGACATTGCTCGCTCAGCTACGTGACGCATCCGTGAATAAAGTGTACCTAACCATGTTAGGTTTACCGAAGCTATCAAGATATACTGTACATTACATAATTATTAGCGTGATTACTAAAATATGGAAAGGTGGCAGAGAATTGTGTAAAATAATCTAGGATTCAGATATTCTGGTAAAGAGCATCCAAAAAATCTGAAAAGTTCATTTCGGTTACATTTCCATCCTTCAAATTTTTCTTTACCTCAAATTAAGAAAGGTAAGCTTTGTTAGCAGTGTGAAATAATTAATGGAATAAAATGCAACTGACGCCACACAATTAACCAATGCGATAAAGATGACCTAATCTACGTTCTGTAAGAGTTAATGATAGTTATAACTTCGATGAAATAAATATTGTATTGATAATGAACATTAAAAAGAGAGGTTAAAGTAGAAAGAAATAAATGAAATTTTCTGATTCACCCTTAAACACTCGGGGGAAAACGGGAGCGAGAGTTCCGTGGAAGCTGAATAGAAAATGTTACTTGTGTGGTAATCTAAAGCATTCTTTGTGGATCGGTAGTACGTAGCGCACTCCTACTGTGAAACGGGATAGTTGAATGTAACCTTAACAGTGTTTGAGTAGGTACGAATGTTTTATTTAACATTTGTGTAGTGTATGTCTCCCTCTACTTTCCTTGCCTTCCTTTTCACTCTTCTTGTCTTTGTTGGGGGAGAGAGCAGGTGAGGTCACAAACCAATCGAGGGTCGTTTTACGGAAGAGGTTGGCAGATACGTGTCCAACCGTGTAGTGGAAAACGAAACATAAAATAAATCGCCAGTTCATTTTGGTCGATTCCCCAGAACTTTTTGCGATGACTGTACCATACGTGCTTGTACTCACGACTCTATCCGAAAAGAATAACAAGTTATGATATGAATTTGTTGTCCTTTTGGAAAGATTCCTTCCTTCATGGAGAGATCTTCGTAGGAAGTCATTGACCTTATAAAATCCTGCATAATTCCTATTGTGTGTAGGAGTGTTGCTCTTCACCAATGATATGTTCGCTGGAAATCTACGATAAACAATGAAACAGGAAAGCATCATATGATTATAATTGTTTGGTTTCGTCCTAAACCTCCAAATTCCGCCATTTATACTAAAGCGAAGTAAATCTTAGAAGCTGAAGGTTGGGTGAATCCGTTAGGGGAGTTCTCATTTACCAGTGAAAGTTTTATAAAAAAAATAATAACTCGTAATTTTTTTATTGAAACAAAAATTGGCTTAGTATTGTTCTGTGTTCCAGAAGTTAATTCCTCAATCTATCAAAGCGACACAAGCTTCCATTTAATTATCCTCTCTTCTTCAGTGACACTCACTGTCCTTCTCGTTTACAATGAAAAAATAAAGAGTGAGGTGTTGGAGCCGTACCGCCACTGTTGATGGAATGGTTTTAGCTAGTGAAGATATTATACAAGATAATAAAGTGGACAATATCAATCATCGAAGTATCAGTACATCTTGCCTACGCTTTGAAATTTCTGTAAAAAAAGATAAATACCAGACAATGGAATTTAAAAATTATCATCACGTCCGGTACGACTCATACATGCGCAGTGAAGTCATTATCTATGTATAGACACTGACGCGCCCCACTGCATCCTCTATCTAAGTAGGCAAGATTTTCAGATGTGATTTTCAGAGCTATATATATGCAAGAATTAATGTGATAGTTTTCTTAATGCTGAAGTAAGTTATGGTATTTTTTTTTTTTGTAGATAATTTGTCTATGGTGACTAGTAATGACAGCAAGCCAGGTGAGAAACGGTATAGATAATGGAATTCAGGAGCATAACAGAATAAATAAATAAAATAGAATTAGATTGAAAAATAATTCATAGTTGTCATAATGTGTGTGTGTGTGTGTGTGTGTGTGTGTGTGTGTGTGTGTGTGTGTGTGTGTGTGTGTGTGTGTGTGTGTGTGTGTGTGTGTGTGTATAATTCACCACCACCACGGTCGCCGCCTGGTCACCCAGCCAGCCTTCCCCATTACGGAGCGAGCTCAGCTCATAGACCGATCTTCGGATAAGACTGAGACCACAACACACTCCACTCACCGAGAAAGCGAGGCCACAACCCCTCGAGTTACATCCCTTACCTACTTGTTGCTAGGTGAAAAGGGGCTATATATTTGTCTCGCCGTACCCGGGACTCGATTCCAGGCTTATTCGGTTATGAGCCGAGTGTGCTCACCACTACACTACACAGTGTGTCAAACATTGCGGGACAATACAACTTATAGTTTATCGCAGCACACACACACACACACACACACGCACACACACACACACACACACACACACACACACACACACACACACACACACACACACACACACACACACACACACACACACACACACACACACACACACACACACACCGCGTAGTGTAGTGGTTAGCACGCTCGACTCACAATCGAGAGGGGCGGGTTCAAGTCCCGGGAAGCGGCGAGGCAAATGGGCAAGCCTCTTAATGTGTAGCCCCTGTTCACCTAGCAGTAAAAAGGTAGGGGATGTAACTCGTGGGGTTGTGGCCTCGCTTTCCCGGTGTGTGGAGTGTGTGATGTGGTCTCAGTCCTATCCGAAGATCGGTCTATGAGCTCTGAGATCGCTCTGTAATGGGGAAGACTGGCTGGGTGACCAGCAGACGACCGAGGTTAATTAAACACACACACACACACACACACACACACACACACACACACACACACACACACACACACACACACACACACACACACACACACACACACATACACACACACACAAACACACAAGGAGAGAGAGAGAGAGAGAGAGAGAGAGAGAGAGAGAGAGAGAGAGAGAGAGAGAGAGAGAGAGAGAGAGAGAGAGACAGTTGGACGGACGGACGGACAGACGGACTGCCAAACAAATCGACCAATTGACACTGAGTAACAAAGGTGAACAGGTGACAGGTACACGAATCCAATCAGACATGCAGACCAAGAAGCATGTAACCATTGTGTTCACTCTCACAGAAGTTCAGTCTAACCTGCATCTTACCACCTCTCTTCCCGCACCGACACACCTTTGGTCTCCGACAGCGGAAATTAGAGTTGGTGATCACAAGAAGTATAATTTATGTTTATGGTGGTAGGTGGTTGAGCTCTCTTTCTATAGACTATGGGTTTTTGTTGCTGAAGGTGTTGCTCTACAGGTGCAGTACGTCCATACCAGTCAGTACTGTGTGCCTCGGAGCATCAAGGGAAGTGGATCTCCTCCCTTCAGAGCTCAGCCATTGGGAAGGACATTGAATGTACTATATCAAAAGCTACTAAAGTTGTAGCAGTGTTCCTTGCTTCTTAATTAGGTCAAGTATTGTCATATATTATTGCAAGTTTTTGTGGGAATATATTTTTGTCAAATAAAAAAAAAAACATTTACTATTTGAGAATGGGAAGGCAGAAGGTGAAAGTCAGGTGCTCTGTGCGATAGTTACCTCCCATGTTCTGTTGGAAGTGAGTTAGACTATGAGTCCTGCCAGTGACCACCAGTGCTACTTTCAACAGTGAGTAGTCCTGGTGGTCGCTGGCAACAGTTAGTGGCAATTTGAGGCAGAAAATACCGATACTTTGCCCGGCTGCCTCGTGCTGCAGATCAGAGTACAAGGAGGAAGGTGGAAGTGAATAGAGAATACGTAGAACCAGAGTGAAGTGGTGAGGGGGTAGGTGGACTTGGATGCGTTTGGGAGGAGGACATCATGCTGGTGCGCTCTACTGGGGCGAATAGGCGGGTGGGATGAGATCGAGGAGGCATTGAGAGGTGGAGTGAACCTGGGTAGGAGATAAAACCTGGCATGATCTAGAGCGACACTGGGGAGAGATGTAATCACAGGGTAAGGTTGAAGGAAACTGGAAAGGAGAGGTGATTATGGAGGCCTGAGAGAAGCTGGGGAGAAGATTAGAAGTGAAGCTAAGATCATGTTGGATAAGATATTAAGAGAGGTTGAGATTATTAAGTTCTGAAGTAAAACCAAGATTATTTTCGGAAAGATATTAATGGGTCGATAAAGCTGGGGATTAATGTGTCGGGTAAAGCTGGGGAAGTGATAATAATGAGGGTGAGGTTGTAAAAGCGTTGAAAGTGTAAACGTGTCCTGCGATGAGGTGAGGCGCAGACTGCCAATGGTACACTTGATTGATTCTCGTCACTGAGTCAACTTTCCTGGTGCCATTTCCTTTGTTTTTCTTCTCTGTCTTACAATTCGCTTCTTTTCACTGTGATGGTTTTATGTGTTTGAAAAGTGCAAGGCGCCAAAGCACCAGCAGAGCCAGCGCCTCTCCTCACCATTACTTCCAAACCTCCCGCCATTCCTCCTTAGTCCCATCCTTTCACTACCAACATGTTTTGATGTTTTGATTTCGAATCTTTTTATTCGTCCATGTCTTTTGAATATTTCTTGGCTCTCTCTCTCTCTCTCTCTCTCTCTCTCTCTCTCTCTCTCTCTCTCTCTCTCTCTCTCTCTCTCTCTCTCTCTCTCTCTCTCTCTCTCTCTCTCTCTCTCTCTCTCTCTCTCTCTCTCTCTCTCTCTCTCTCTCTCATCCTCCTATCTATTCGTTCTACTTTTATGCTTTTAATGATGCTTCAAAATTTTTCACTATATAACATTTTTTTCCCGAAAATGGCGCCTGTACATTTTTAGGTGAACGTTTCCAAGCTGAGCCTCCCAGAAATGCTCGCTGGTCCGTTGTAATTTCAGGAATTTTTATTTATTTATTTTTTTCAGCGCTGAACAAAAATACTGAAAATTTTTTCAGTCCTATCACAAAAGATCTCAGTGTCGTTTCGCTTCACTTCGCACGTTTTGGTGTTGGTGCTTGCGGCAATGTATGGTAAGGTAGTGTTGCGTGGCTATGGAATTCTTTGGGAGTTGGGTGAGTGTTGCCAGATGTATGAATTTTGTTGAAACTAAACCTTGTGTATGTAGAATAACTTACTCTTTTCAGTACTAAGACGCATTTTTACCTTGAATTTTAGGCATGGTTAGACAATTTTATTTACATTAGGAAGGGTCGACATTTATGGAGGTCAGACAATTGATGGTCAAAGTCTTTACTATTTAAATTCCCACATAATAAGCAGAATTAGTATAAAAATGCGTCATGATACTGTATGTATCATGTTGCTTGACACGTGTTCCCTATCTAGAGTTTCTATGACACTAAGAGTTATTGCTTAGTCAGAAGGAATTAACACGTCACGAGAAAGAAATTTCAACATGATGCAAAGAACTTCGTCTTCAAAGTGTGGTGCAGTTTGAACATCTTTGACGTCACGTGACTTGTTGTGCTGGCGCCACCACTCACTCACAACTTTTTGTTATGTTTAATTTGTGTGACAGCTTTTCTTGATATACTCAATGTCTTTATGAGAGAGAGAGAGAGAGAGAGAGAGAGAGAGAGAGAGAGCTTGTGTATGTATGTTACAGATTACTCACATACAGTAGATAACACACACACACACACACACACACACACACACACACACACACACACACACACACACACACACACACACACACACACACACACACATCACAATCTCTTTTCAGCAGATTGCAACCAAACGACATATTTCTAAACGGAATTACAAAAGCAGTTATGTTCTGAATTAGAAAAATCAAACGAATGAAAAGAAGATAAAAAAATCAATGATGTTTATGTGAAATATGTCGATTTTGCTGTTGTGGTAGAAACAACAGCTCGGCAGTGTTGGTGAGGGCTTGTGGAGACATTACTGCACCATTAAAGACACTGACAAACGAATGTGCGAATTTTTCCCGAGAACAACCAAGCATCTCTTTGGTGAAAAGATACGCATTGGCGCGAGTTGAAAAGCTGTTTTTGCTACACACACACACACACACACACACACACACACACACACACACACACACACACACACACACACACACACACACACACACACACACACACACACACACACACACACACACACACACACACACACACACACACAGACATACACACAGAAGCGCATACACACAGAAGCGCACATGCACACGGACGCGCACATACACACAGACGCACATATACACACAGACGCACATATACACACACACACACACACACACACACACACACACACACACACACACACACACACACACACACACACACACACACACACACACACACAGATAGATAGATAGATAGATAGATAGATAGATAGATAGATATATATTGAGCACAGTTACATTGGAAAGAAATTACATAAAAGTTAAAAGAACAATTGACAAAACATAATCTAAAACTCATTGAAAAACTAAAAGCTAAAAGAAACAAAGTACACACAGACCAGAACTAGAATAACATCATGCCAAGTTTCAAAAACCTAAAAATTCTAAAAAGAAACATTAATAAAGAAAAGTAACTATGCGGTCCACAAAAAAGATTATGAGAGTCTTCAAACTCCAACATTAAACAGACAACTATACATCAAAAGTATAAACCATCAAAACAACGCTAAATGACAGCCATTGCTACACCAAAAGAGAAATCTAATCCATTATTACTATTCCAGAAACTTAAAAACACTCCTACTCATTACTAATATGATTCAAGAATATCATGAACAATTTTGCAAACGACATCGTGTGTGTACTTGTCACTGAACACTTCCTCAACCTGAGTTAAACCTACACTTTGCTTAATACCTCTTATGACGGGACAGTTTTCAACAACATGCCACTCAGTCTGGACCTCTCCGTTCCTCTCTTGGTATACGACCCCGGCCACGCTTGTTCCACCTTCCAGTTTCAATACACAAGCTATGACTCGATAAGCGGAAGCGAGTGAACGCCATTCTAAACCGATCGTTCACCGTATGACGTTCCTTGTATATATCATGAAGCATATAATTGGGATTCAAACGTCGGTATACTTCAGACCTTGAGCCAATAGAAGCTGTGATGCGCTCATATACGTTTTGTATTAAATGATTCGCATCTGGTACATTCGTATCTTTAAACCTTCGAATAGTCAGTCCTGCTCAATGTAGAGTTGCTTCTAGTAGCTATTTCAATCGAAAAAAATCAAGGGATCATTTGGCAACTCCGCCCTTTTTGATACCATTTTTGAGAAAAAAACATGTTGTCTAAAATTCACCAAGTCTGGTAACGGCGGGCATCCTGCCTCGGCGTAACATACATCATTCGGGGTAGATTTTTTCACTCCCAATAAATGATTTAGTGCCCAATTATAGAGTTTGACGATAGGCTTCAGATCAACCCCCAGCCATGACTCGCAGCCATAAAGCAAGGATGACATTAACGCCGCCTCGAATACCCTTCGTTTAACAATAAAAGGACTTCATTATTCTTTTTAGCAAATGAAACAAATTTGAGTACATGACTTAACTTATCTTTTGCATGTAATTTCACAGCGGACGAAGCTGACCCGTCACTTGTAAAGGGCGATCCAAGGTACACATGACGTGCAGGGACTGATAATTAATTCTCCCACCCACAACGGCTCTACCTCCTCCTGTGAACCACTAATAACAAAAAAAATTTCCTTTGATGCATTGATAATCATGCCATAATCACACACACGCTTTTGTTTCGATCGTTTATCATGTTGTCTTTGTGTCACATATCCTGTTCCTGAGATATAAGTTCTTTGTATGAGGTTATCTTCTCCAACGTATCAGTGCCTGGGCTGCTTTTACATCCGTAGTTGAAACTGTTTGGTTTTCAAGAGGGTTTTATATTTGTGAAGATTAAACAAAGAACCTTCATCGTCAATCCGAAAACAGTAACGATAAGAAAACCAATCATTGAGAATTGTTAGAAGATAAATGAATGATATTAGAAGGAAATATAAACAAATGGATTTTTCTCAACAATCACGAAATATTAGTGAACACACAAGACAATGAATCGGGGGAAACACTACAAATCATGGTACAGATGACCCTTTGGTGTGCATGTGTCTTGCTTTTACACTAAGGCAGGTCAACGTGACTAATAACTTTGATAATATATTAATAACTTTAATATGAAACAGACCCGTGGCTATTTGGAGTTGCGCTGGCATAGTTACTCTTCTCTGTAGTTTTATGGTCGGAGCTTCTATATTTAAAGAAAGTATTAGCAAACAAAGAAAGACCACAGCCGTCTTTATTATTACACACTATTATGTATAAACAGATTTAAACACAAATTTCAGTAATTTAACAGATGAAATACCCTGACGTTGTCCCCATTAATATTCTAATTGTCATTATTACTATCTCTTTCCATTATTATTCCATTATTATTTTTATTATTAGAATTTCTACCACCTCTACTACTGCTACATCCACTACTACCACTACATCCACTACTACTACTACTACTACTACTACTACTACTACTACTACTACTACTACTACTACTACTACTACTACTACTACTACTACTACTACTACTACTACTACTACTACTACTACTACTACTATCATAACCATTAGTTTTCTACCAATATTCCTTGTTCCACGCTGCATTGAAGTGGCAGCATTGTACCACACACACACACACACACACACACACACACACACACACACACACACACACACACACACACACACACACACACACACACACACACACACACACACACACACACACACACACACACACACACACACACACACACACACACACACACACACACACACACCACAGTACACACACCCACCCGCACAAATTCTCCTTTTCTCTCACATTCCCTTGGTTTCTCACGTCCTGCTTCCCTCTCTGCTGCTTCAAAGACACTTGTTAATATTTGTCCTTTTTTTTTCACCACACATCAAGACTTTCTTCACCAAACAAGAGACATCCACAACACTGCAATATCATTCTGTTACGGCTATTCTTTATAGTTTGCACTTTACTACATGTATGTTGTTTGCATCTGTGGTGATGTTTTAGTGCATTGATATATATTTTTTGGCATGCTTTTTTTTAAACTTCTCTCTCTCTCTCTCTCTCTCTCTCTCTCTCTCTCTCTCTCTCTCTCTCTCTCTCTCTCTCTCTCTCTCTCTCTCTCTCTCTCTCTCTCTCTCTCTCTCTCTCTCTCTCTCTCTCTCTCTCTCTCTCTCTCTCTCTCTCTCTCTCTCTCTCTCTCTCTCTCTCTATGAAAAGCGCGGAAGAATTTGGTTTTAATTGCGTTTTTTTCTCTCACTTCAAAGTCCAATTGTGTAACAGTTCTTCAGTGATCGTTCACCTCTTCCGTCATCTCTTGTCCCCAGTCTACCACGGGAGGTGGTGTCAGGATTTGGAAGCTGGATATTGTTTTTCGTTTTAATCATTTATCGAGTTTTTTACACCTCTCTTTATGAAAATAATCTATAAGTCCTCGCACAGTAGACCTTCCTCTCTTGCCCGTACAGGAAAACCACATCAAATACAGTGGTCTGGACAGTTTACCGTCATGTCAGGAACTGAGTGCATGCGATGGCTTTCCGTAATGGTTAAACCTATATTAAAGCCTCCTTTTTTTTCATTTTAACTCAGAATGGGTTGGAACCAAATAATTTCGACTTAATGAGGTGTCAATATAGTATTATTACGTATCATTCGCACATCTACCATTAAATCTAAAGTGGCTTTGAATTGTAAGGGAATTACTTAGAGTGGACGAAACGATTCCAGCAAGTTGGCGAACTGACTTAACCGAATGGACTTTGGGTGAAACGACCTTTTGGCGTTGGCGAACTGACATGTGGCCGATATGACCGAATATCGTTTGTTCTTGCTGTGAATCGGTTACCTAAGCACTTCCTATAATTGTGTTTGTTTATATCCCCACAAGTAAATTTGATGTATTGTGTCACAGCATACTCAGTCCTGTCTCGTTCATTTTTCTGTTTATTTGCTGGTTTACCGATACTCTTGGTCGTTATCTAAGGGCAGTCTGGAGCTCTCCTTGACCATTCATGAACCAAAATATATGGGATGTATAAAATTACTAACCGAAATGAGGAACAAAGGCTCGGCAGAATTGTTGGTACGCTTTTTATTTGATAGGACTTACGCCCAAAGCACTGGAGGATAACTTGATTCTGCTGTTACATAACTATCAAGCAGATAGTCGGCAAAGGGAGTAGGTACATCTCTCATCCTGAGGTGCGTGTGACATTAATTCCTCGACGAAGCAATCTTATACATCTGTTGTGTCAGTGAAATGTAGACCAAAAGATTATTTCAACAACTGGTCTATGTTGGTGTTCTTGTACTCCCTGCTTAGGCCCAGGTTCTGAATTTCTCGCCTCCATGCTTGCCCTAAATAAATTCTGCAACATTTGATGAGTGCGGTTGGAAATATCTCTCAGAACAGGGAGCATAACAAATTCAAAATCCGTATGTATCACTAAGGGTCCCAGCTGCATTTTCTCAGACCACATTGGGGTTTGTTCCTGTTGACTAAAGACTACAACTACGAAGTAGTAAAACTAAAAGCGAACATGGGGCTAAATGCTTTGTTTTAGATATCGGTCTTATTACTAATGTGATGAAAGAAAGCCATAAAATGCGTGAAAATGTAAAGGGAGAATGACATCTGAGATGTGATGGCTGTTCGAAAGTGATTGGGATCCTCTTTTTTATAGTGTGTGTGTGTGTGTGTGTGTGTGTGTGTGTGTGTGTGTGTGTGTGTGTGTGTATATATATATATATATATATATATATATATATATATATATATATATATATATATATATATATATATATATATATATATATATATACACACACACATATATATATATATATATATATATATATATATATATATATATATATATATATATATATATATATATATATATATATATATAAGATCAAAATGTAATACCTGTCGTTTCAGTATCTGTAGGTGTTTTCTTCCCGGTTTGTCCAAACCCTCATTCACATTTATTGAGCTATTTGATCGCTCTTTCATTAATTGCTTCATTCATTCATTAATTCATTCATTCATCATGTTTTTCAGCTTGTCAGTCAGCCAGCCAATTAGTCAGTCAGTCAGTAAATCAGTCAGGCAGTCTTTGGATTGGCTGCAATTTCCTTGACGCCTCAAAGACTCTTTTACAAATTTTTGCCTTGTACTTTCCTCTTGTTTTACTTCTCTCAATTAACAAAACTTAATATTACATATAGAAAAAGGAAAAGTGGTATGCCCCCTTGTATGTCAAGCAGAGTGACCGGTGGAGGAACATCTTTGCGTGTGAACAACTCTGTCTTTCACTTCATAATACTCCAATGTCAGCTCACCTTTCAGAATGAGATAATGCTCATTTGCTGTGCAACTCTTACTTTTACTCCATATTGTATGTAGGTTGTCTTTTTTCATTTATTGTGTTTTCTCCTTAATAACTTTATATATATATATATATATATATATATATATATATATATATATATATATATATATATATATATATATATATATATATATATATATATATATATATATATATATATATATATATATATATATATATATATATATATATATATATATATATATATATATATATATATATATATATATATATATATATATATATATATATATATATATATATATATATATATATATATATATATATATATATATATATATATATATATATATATATATATATATATATATATATATATATATATATATATATATATATATATATATATATATATATATATATATATATATATATATATATATATATATATATATATATATATATATATATATATATATATATATATATATATATATATATATATATATATATATATATATATATCTTGCATAGATCTGAATGAGTGACGTCACTTAAGTTGCGGGAAAATATGCCTGGTAGCACAGACCGCCAAAACCGGCCGAAAATAATGCTACGGAGTGCAGACTGTTTGTTTATTTGTTTATCTATTTTTCATCCTTGGAAATCTCAGGTGCGGATGTAAAGACACAAAATTTCACTTTTTTTTTATTTATACCATGTGTGCTTTTCACGGGAATATAATGGCTAAAGGGGATACTTTTTGTGGTACCCCTATCTCAAAGCCCACCCGCTAAGAAACCGTTGCCCCGAGTGAGGAAGCCCACCGTACACTCGGACCGTGGACACCATTCGAACCCGTACGCTTGGAGACCCCTCGGACCCCAAAGCACGCATGGTTCCACTGTACCAGGGTAGTTGTCTCAGGTGCGGAGGTACAGACTTAAAATTTCGCCTTTCCGCACTAGTTACTTACACACTTTTGAATTTTTTGTCGCTCTTCGGACCTCCGTATCTCATTTGGTGGTCTGTAGATACGGAAGAGCGGAGGTGCGGACCATACGGAAGTGCCCAGCTCTGCTTTTACGGTATGTGTGTTATTTGCATCTGTGCTGAAGCTTATGTCAATCGGCATATCATTTTTTGTCACCTCTCTCTCTCTCTCTCTCTCTCTCTCTCTCTCTCTCTCTCTCTCTCTCTCTCTCTCTCTCTCTCTCTCTCTCTCTCTCTCTCTCTCTCTCTCTCTCTCTCTCTCTCTCTCTCTTACTACTCTCTCTACTACTACTACTACTCTACTACTACTACTACTACTACTACTACTACTACTACTACTACTACTACTACTACTACTACTACTACTACTACTACTACTACTACTACTACTACTACTACTACTACTACTACTACTACTACTACTACTACTACTACTACTACTACTACTACTACTACTACTACTACTGCTACTTCTAGTATTACCATTATTAATGCTGTTGCTGCTGCTGCTGGAAGTAATGATAATGATGATGATGATGATGATAACAACAGCATGAGCATGACCTCCACTCTCGTAATTATTATAATGATATTACAAAAAAAAAATTTATATTGGGTACAACAATGATGAATTAGAATAATAAGATATATTTATTATCTGAAATATTAACATAATGAATATGACAGTTTAACGTTAATATAATACCACTGGCACATTAAACATTTTATGCATGCATGTATGTATGTTTTTCTTGCATTAATAACTGTATAATCGTAATATAATCAAGGCAGTGTGTGAGGCTGAGGGAAGCGCCAGGCAAGTGAGGGGAGCGTCCCGTGATACGATTACGGACACTTGCTCTTAAGGGTGTCGATAACAGAAGAAGAGAGAAAGACTGTGTGTTGTGGACGTTGGCAATACGAGAAGAAGGCGAAAAGTGTTGAGTTGGCTGAGTGTGCTGGTGGAAGGTTGTCACATGTGTAAGGAGACTGAACAAAATAAGATCCGAGAGTGGGAAAGGAAACGAGAACAGTAGAAGGAAATGGACAAATGAATAATGATAATGTATAAGAAGATTAAACAGAAAAAAAGAAATAGGATAATATATGAATTGTGACCCGTGTGAAAATGAACAGACAGAATAAGAGTGTGCACAATTAGAGATGGAACCTTGACGCGCGGAACTGCAAAAGAGGCGGAGGGATGGATGGTACACGAACCATGCAGCTAACATTTCAGGAGGATAGCAGTAACTTGCTCTGGGACGTGATGTGTTGAAATGTAGAACTGAAAAATGTACGGCATGAGTGGATGAGTATAGAGTGTGACCAGGAAAGACTGTAGGAAAGGACTGAAGGGTAGTGATGCCTAGAGCCTGAGTGAGCCCTATATACTTTTGCTTCACGTTCCCATGCAGTGTGTGAATTAATATGGGTGTCATTGTTATAGAAAATTCTTCCACACCTACCTGAGAAGTTATTAGTAAAAATAATTACAAGAGTGTTTGAATTAAGTGGAACAAATTTGCTTAACTTTGAAGTTGGATGAGATTCAGGTTGCCAAGTCTCTATGAGAATAACGACTAAGCTGACAGGATCAACGTGTGCGCTGCATGCTTGTTACTTTTCAGGAGTGTGTGTGTGTGTGTGTGAGAGAGAGAGAGAGAGAGAGAGAGAGAGAGAGAGAGAGAGAGAGAGAGAGAGAGAGAGAGAGAAGGGGGGAGGGGAGAGGGAGGTGACGGATGGGGATAGGGTAGGCAGGCAGGCAGGCATTCAGGAAAGTTGCAATAACGCCAGGCTGGAGACTTCTGAGAGCAAACTGTTTTCAAGCTGTGAGTTGGCAAGTATTTTTCTTTTTAACCTCGAGTTTATTACTTGGCTGGGGAAGAGAGGAAAAAGAATGAAGTTGCAGATGACAAAGAGAGAGGGAAGGGATTATTGTACAGCAGTGGCTCTCAAACTATGGTACGCGAAGACCTCCCGGGTGGTACATTAGCGCTTTTGGGATCATAATGGATTTTTAGTTAAATCGAGTTAATGCATTTATAAGAACAAGATATTAATGCCATACAGAAAATAATCTGGCCTCGATCAGATTGTGGAGAAGAAACAAATGTATCCCTCAAATTTAATTCTATTGTGTTCCTTGTTGTTAGTTCATTTGTATGTTCTACTTGTGAATAAATTGATATTTGCTAGAATTGAGTTTTTTGGAACCAGGTGGTACGTGGGGACTGTACGGGACCTCTAATGGAACTCGCTCAGGAAAAGTTTGGGAACTGCAGTTGTGCAAGGATAGGAAGGAGGAACATGGAAGAGGTGTAGGTAGATGGCAGGATGTTGGAACACTAGAGAAGGTGCATTCAGAGAGGACAAATGGAGATTAAGGAGGAAGTGTAAGGAATGTGATAGGCTTAGTGAGGCATGAGGGGAAGATGAGAGTGTACCCGCGGCACTGTGGCAAGGTTAAGCTGCCTCATGTTGGTCTTGGTGATGAGAAAACAGTGGTAATGGAAAAGAGAACATTATGGCTCTGCTTAAGTGATGCTCCACCAATATA
>NC_059296.1:30620924-30635924 GCF_017591435.1 Portunus trituberculatus | reverse complement strand
CCAATATGAAAGACCCCTTACAATTTGCTTATTGTAAAAACAGAAGTGTTCAAGACGCAAGTTTAACTTTACTGAATGATATAAGCAAACATCTGGACAAACAGAACACACAAGCAAGGATTCTCTATGTGGATTTCAGCTCAGCATTCAATACTATCCAGCCTCACATTTTGCTGAATAAATTAATGGGAATGGGGTAAATAGTTATATTCTAAAGTGGATTTTTAGTTTTTTAAGTCAAAGACCTCAATACACCACGTTAGGCAATGTAAAGTCCAACATATTAGTCACTAATACAGGAGCCCCTCAAGGTTGTGTTATGTCCCTGTCCTTTTCAGCCTATACACTAACGACTGTAGAAGTGCGTTTAGTAATTGCACAATAATTAAATATGCTGATGACACTGTAATTATTGGTAAAATTTCGAATGATGAATGTGACGAGTATGTAAACCAAGTCCACCAATTTGTTGATTGGTGCAGATCAAATTTTCTAAAACTAAATATAAAGAAAACCAAAGAGATGATAATAGACTATAGAACTAAAAATCGTCGCATACCTGACCCTATTATAATTGATACAGAATCTGTAGAGAGAGTAGAAGAATATAAATACTTAGGTTTTATGATTGACGATCAACTTAAAGGTAGTACAAATACCAACATGATAGTTAAGAAATGTAATCAAAGACTTCACTTTTTACGTGTTTTAAACAACTTGCACACAGATAAAAGGATAATGAGTCTATTTTACAAGTCGATAATAGAGTCATTAATAAGTTTCTCTTTAACTACTTGGTATGGCAAGTTAACAACTGGAGATAAGAGTAAACTTAAAAAGATTGTACGTAAATCAAGAAAATTAGGTGTAAATACAAGTGCACTTGAAAAACTGTACCAGGAAGGAAGCAAGTTGAAAAAATCATGAAAGACCCATCTCATCCCCTCCACTCCTGCTATGTTTTTCTTAGGTCCGGCAGAAGGTTAGGTGTGCCTACCCAACGCACTGATAGGTATAAGAAATCATTTGTACCAAAGAGCATCATACTTTTCAACCACTTGAAATAGAATAGTAACAGTGTAATTACTTTGTGTGTAATTGTGATACTTCTTGTGACTGTCTGTGATTTTATACTGTAGGAGATGTTTCTTTTTCTTTTATACCTTTTAGCTAACTACGTCAATATGAGCTCTAGCCAAAAAGAATTTCAATTTATAACGTTATGTTGCAAACTGACAATAAAATGATCTATTTATCTATCTATTATGGTCTGAGTTCTGAGAAGACTCACTGAGGAAGGCAGACACGTGGCGACACGGAAAGGTCATGTGATGTGTGATATAATTTGTGCACTTTTCTCTGCGTGATACTGGTCGTGGCGGCGCTGGGATAATGCTGCAGAGTCCAAGCGTGACAAGGGTCGTGGCGGCGCTCAGCAAATGGTGCATATGGACAAACTAATTAATTCAGTCCCTTATTCTCTTATTGGATGCTCTTGCAGGCGCCACTTCGAGCTTGTTTTGGTCCCCTCCTGGTCGCTCACCACCAGCACCAGGCGTTTGCTAAAGCTACTGAAATAAACTCCTTCCCTTCTTAGGCGTGCATGTTGTCTGCGAGGTGAGAACAATGTGTGCGTGGGTGCATGCCTTTCCTCACCTGCGTGTTGTTATGGCCAGAATTGTGTGCTTGGTGCAGCGTTCCTTGAATTAAGACAAACCAAGATAGCATTTCTTTATCATGGACAACATACAAGTGCTCTCCTGGATGTACATGTTTTTATTTGCATGATTACGAATTTGTAACATGCCTTTCAATTAAGACAGGAAAGCAATGCAACACTTGTCCTATAATAATCTTGAGGTGAAAGTCAAACCTATCTGGGGAGTTACAACAGTTACTAGGCTCTTATAAGTGTGTGTGTGTGTGTGTGTGTGTGTGTGTGTGTGTGTGTGTTTCACTGTTTGATCTGTCTCTGACGAGACAGCCAGACGTTACCCTACGGAACGGGCTCAGAGCTCATTATTTCCGATCTTCGGATAGGCCTGAGACCAGGCACACACCACACACGGGGATAACAAGGTCGCAATTCCTCGATTTACATCCCGTACCTACTCACTGCTAGGTGAACAGGGGCTACACGTGAAAGAAGACACCCAAATATCTCCACCCGGCCGGGGAATCGAACCCCGGTCCTCTGGCTTGAAGCCAGCGCTCTAACCACTGAGCTACCGTGTGTGTGTGTGTGTGTGTGTGTGTGTGTGTGTGTGTGTGTGTGTGTGTGTGTGTGTGTGTGTGTGTGTGTGTGTGTGCATGTGTGTGTTGCTGGTAAAAGCGATCAAAGTCAGATATGGGTGTTGCAGTGGTGCAGTGATCAGAGTAATTACAGAGGAACGAAAATGGTGATAGTGGCGCCAGGTGTTGAGGGGCTGGGCGGGGCTGGGCTGGGCGAGGCGAGGAGGGGCGGGGCGGGGCAAGGCCAGTGGCGCTAATGAACTAATCAGGGAGAGTGTCGCTGCCAAGTCTTGCATCCCTCCGCCCATCTCCACCACATCCTCCCCCTGTAATTCGTCCATCTCCCCAGCCTTTCTCCCCTCCCAACCACCGCCTCACTCACCCATCGGTCCTCCATTCCTTCCTCACCCCATAACACCCTCTCTTACTCTCTCCCTCCACGATCCTCTTCCTCATCCTCGCCATTATTATCATCATCGTCCATATCATCATCATCACCAACATCAACATCATTAAGAGACATCACACTATTAGGAACTTGAACCCAGATCACAAAAATATATAGAAAAGTCAAGTCACCTCGCCAGGCATCTGATCAGCCCTGGGTTTGTGGGTCGAGAGGTCATTGCAGAGAGTGAAGACGCGTGGCTCAGGAGGAGTAGTATTTGTGTGTGATTTGCCACATTTATGAACAGCTCTGTCTGTCTGTCTGTGTGTGTGTGTGTGTGTGTGTGTGTGTGTGTGTGTGTGTGTGTGTGTGTGAGTGTGTATGTAAGGAGGAGTGTTTATGTATGATTTGCCGGAATTATGTGTGTGTGTGTGTGTGTGTGTGTGTGTGTGTGTGTGTGTGTGTGTGTGTGTGTGTGTGTGTGTGTGTGTGTGTGTGTGTGTGTGTGCCGCAACAAAACCTGAATGCAGTGATGGCAGGCTGTGATTGCAATGCGTTGGATGAGTCAGTTAGACAGTCAGTTAGAGGAGAAGAGTTGATAAGACGAAAAGCTTTAGATTCCACCTTGTTTAGTAAAGCTGTGTGTGTGGATCCCCCCCAGACATGAGAGCCATACTCCATACACGGGCGGATAAGGCCCTTGTACAGAGCAAGCAGCTGGGAGGGAGAGAAAAATGGACGAAGACGCCATAGGACACCTAACTTCTTGGAAGCTGATTTAGCAAGAGTAGAGATGTGAAATTTCCAGTTTAGATTTTTAGTGAAGGATAGACCGAGTGTGTTTAATGTAGAGGAGAGGGAAGTTGAGTGTTATTGAAGAAGAGAGGATAGTTGTCTGGAAGGTTATGTCGAGTAGATAGTTGTAGAAATTGAGTTTTTGAGGCATTGAACAAAACCAGGTTTTCTCTGCCCCAATCAGAAACAAGTGAAAGATCAGAAGTTAGGCGTCCTATAGCATCTCGCCTTGAGTCATTTAATTGTTGTTGGGTTGGGCGTCTGTTGAACGCTGTTGAATAATGCAGGGTGGTATCATCAGCATAGGAGTGGATAGGGCATTGAGTCAGATTTAGGAGATCATTGATGAATAATAGAAAGAGAGTGGGTGATAGGACAGAACCCTGTGGAACACCACTGTTGATAGTTTTAGGGAAGAACAGTGACCGTCTACTACAGCAGCAATAGAACGATCGGAAAGGAAACTGGAGATGAAGGTACAGAGAGAAGGATAGAATCCGTAGGAGGGTAGTTTAGAAATTAAAGATTTGTGCCAGACTCTATCGAAGGCTTTCGATATGTCAAGGCCGACAGCAAAGGTTTCACCGAAGTCCCTAAAAGAGGATGACCAAGATTCAGTTAGGAAAGTAAGAAGATCACCAGTAGATCTGCCTTTACGGAAACCATACTGGCAATCAGAGAGAAGGTTGTGAGCTGATAGATGCCTCATTATCTTCCTATTAAGGATAGACTCAAAGGCTTTAGAAAGGCAGGAAATCAAAGCTATAGGGCGGTAGTTAGAAGGATTGGAGTGGTCACCTTTTTTAGGGACAGGTTGAATGTGAGCAAACTTCCAGCAAGAAGGATAAATAGAAGTAGAGAGACACAGATGAAAGAGTTTGACCAGGCAGTGAGCGAGTTCGGAAGCACAGTTTTTGAGAACAACAGGAGGGACTCCATCCGGACCGTAAGCCTTCCGAGAATCAAGGCCAGAGAGGGCCAGGAAAACGTCTTTATAAAGAATTTTAATTTTAGGGATGAAGTAGTCAGAGGGTGGAGGAGTAGGAGGAATATGCCCAGAATCATCCAAAGTTGAGTTGGTAGCAAAGGTTTGAGCGAAGAGTTCAGCTTTAGAAAAGAAGAGACAGCTGTAGAGCCATCTGGATGAAGTAAAGGAGGGAAAGACGAAGAAGTAAAGTTGTTAGAGATATTATTGGCTAGATGCCAGAAATCTCGAGAGGAGTTAGAATTGGAAAGACTTTGACATTTTCTATTGATGAAAGAGTTTTTAGTAAGTTGGAGAATAGATTTGGCATGATTACGGGCAGAAATATATAGGGCATGAGTTTCAGCAGTTGGATGGCTACGGAACCGTTTGTGAGCCGCCTCTCTATCATTGACAGCACGAGAACAAGCAGAGTTAAACCAAGGCTTTTTAGCTTTAGGGTTAGAGAAAGTATGAGGAATGTATAGCTCCATGCCAGAGATAATCACCTCTGTTATGCGCTCGGCACAAAGAGAAGGATCTCTGACATGAAAACAATAATCATCCCAAGGAAATCAGAATAGTACTGCCTTAGTTCCTCCCACTTAGCAGAGTTAAAATGCCAGAAGCACCTCCGCTTAGGCGGGTCCTGAGGCTGCACTGGAGTGATAGAACTGGTAACGGAAATTAGATTGTGGTCGGAGGAGCCCAACGGAGAGGAAAGTTTAACAGAGTAAGCAGAAGGGTTGGAGGTTAGGAAAAGATCAAGAATGTTGGGCGTGTCTCCAAGGCGGTCAGGAATACGGGTAGGGAACTTCACTAGCTGCTCTAGGTCATGAAGGATAGCAAAGTTGAAGGTTTGTTCACCAGGTTGGTCAGTGAAAGAAGATGAAAGCCAAAGCTGGTGGTGAACATTGAAATCCCTAAAATGGAGATCTCAGCAAAAGGAAAGTGAGATAAGATGTGCTCCACCTTGGAAGTCAAATAGTCAAAGAATTTTACATAGTCAGAGGAATTAGGTGAGAGGTATACAGCACAGATGAATTTAGTTAGAGAGTGACATTGAAGTCTTAGCCAGATGGTAGAAAATTCTGAAGATTCAAGATTGTGGGCACGAGAGCAAGTGGTGTCGTTACGCACGTATGCGCAACATCCAGCTTTGGATTGAAAATGAGGATAGAGCAAGTAGGAGGGAACAGAAAAGGGCTGCTGTCAGTAGTCACAGACAACTGTGTTTCGGTTAGGAAGAGAAGATGAGGTTTAGTAGAGGAGAGGTGGTGTTCCACAGATTGAAAATTAGAACGAAGGCCACGAATGTTGCAGAAATTGATAGTGAAAGTATTAGATGAAGTGTCAAGACACCCAAGGTCGACAGCAGAGGGCAGTCCGACCTGGGGACATTTATGGTCCCTCCCAGAGGGGACTCCGAGGCAGGGCGTGGTGAAGCCATTATTAAATTTTGATTTGAAGAGAGTGTAAAAGTGTAAGGTGTTGTAGTGTAGTGTAGGAAGTAGTAGAAGTTGTCTTTAGAGGGCAGGCTGCAGCTGCTCAATTGTATAAATGAGACCACAAAGGGAACCGGGAAGAGAGGACACGGGGAATCACTCAGTCTGCAGCACTGCCTACATCCCCGTAAGTACCTCTCCTGGAGTATTCCACCGGGCGGCAGGTGACTACTGCCTACTCCATGTAAAGTAGTTATTGTCGGTTTTCTGTTTGTTGGCAGACTGTGATGAATTTTAATGCAGATAATGTATATATCCTAAATTCCTGATGTTTTGAAAGTTGTAGCTGAAAACTGTTGCTCAGCTTTGCCCGTTGCTCTCTTCCTTTAAACAATCACTTGTTGATTGTAATGCCATGTTGCATCTCTTCCAGGGCGTCGCTTGGCTGTGAGCTGAATCCTGGACGTGAGAGTCGCATCATTCAGCTTCACCTCTCTGGTTCTCGGTAACGTACTCTTGCTGGCTTCGCTATTTCCTTCTTTCTTGGTACTCACGTGGCTCCCTCAGCTCTTCCCATCCTCTCAGTAGGAGACAGATGCCCATCGTGTTGGTTGGACCTTGCCTCAGCGAAGGAAATTAATTCGTGCCATGCTAGGCTGCAGCTGATTCCTTTTCTTGCATCAACAGTAGAATAATAACGAGTAGTACCGGATGCAGTGATTTATGTCTCGGCTATATCCCCTTTGTCTTTTTTTTTGCGTCAGTAGCGCTGTACGTCGTCATTGCGGACGCTTCTGCCTCCATGCTGGATATTTCCATTAGTGTGTAGTTTGGAAGTGTACTTTTCTAGAATAATTATTTCAGAGATAAAGAAGATCGAAATTGATGATTTGCATGGATTTACATACATAAATACATACATACATACAGAGAGAGAGAGAGAGAGAGAGAGAGAGAGAGAGAGAGAGAGAGAGAGAGAGAGAGAGAGAGAGAGAGAGAGAGAGAGAGAATGATAATATACAGAATTTTTACGTAAACTGAGGAAGATAGATGTAGAGGCTGAAAGAGGAGGCGGTGGAGCAGGGAAGGAGGAGAAGGAGGAGGAGGAGGAGGAGGAGGAGGAGGAGGAGGAGGAGGAGGAGGAGGCAACACAAAGGAGGGATAAACGGACGCGGACTTATTGGCTGATACAAGACTGTCAGTGATTATTTGCTCCGTCAAGTGATGAAGTGAAGGTCGCTGGCTGGGGAAAACTTCACGCTTATTAAATGCAGTACTGAAACAACTCTCTCTCTCTCTCTCTCTCTCTCTCTCTCTCTCTCTCTCTCTCTCTCTGTATCCGTTTCACTTTCTTCTCCATTTATTGCGTTCCCTCGGCGTGAATTCCTGAGATTGGAGTCTTGGGATGCCTTGGGATCCTTCTAGTACGAGGGCTTATTGAGGACCGGCAGTTATCCAGGCCCTTTTATTTTCTCTGACTTCGATGATATCATAAGGACTATATAGATGCATTGAAGAAGAACATGCATTGGAAGTGTACAGTCGAGTTTCAAAGCGCAACGGACAACAAAGTATAGAGAAACATTTATATGTGTAAGGAGAAAAGAATTGTTATATAAAAAGACAATAATGAATAATAAAACATAAAAAGACGAACTCAGTAAATGAAGATGAGGAAGTTAAATATATTAGATGCATGATATAAGAAACTACATAAGAGAAATCAAAGAAAAGCAATGGAGTAGCGAGGAAGAGGAAAAAGTAGGATGAGAGAGAGGCAAAAGACGCTCTGTGTTAGCGGAGAGGGGGGAAGGGAGTGATGAGAGAAGGAGAAATATCCAAGTATGGGTGTAAGAAGAAAGGAAGGGAAAAGAAGAGACATGAATATTATTTGATGAGGCCTTGGCGCGGCAAGTGTGGCGGTGATGGAGTTATGAACGTGAATACATTGATACTGGTGGACGAGGCTTCTGTGTGTGTGTGTGTGTGTGTGTGTGTGTGTGTGTGTGTGTGTGTGTGTGTGTGTGTGTGTGTGTGTGTGTGTGTGTGTGTAATTAACCTCGGTCGTCTGCTGGTCACCCAGCCAGTCTTCCCCATTACGGAGCGAACTCAGAGCTCATAGACCGATCTTCGGGTAGGACTGAGACCACAAACACTCCACACACCGAGAAAGCGAGGCCACAAACCCTCGAGTTACATCCCGTACCTATTTACTGCTAGGTGAACAGGGGCCACACATTAAGAGGCTTGCCCGTTTACCTCGCCGCGCCGGAACTCAAACCCGGGCCTCTCGATTGTGAGTTGAGCCTGCTAACCACTACGCGGTGTGTGTGTGTGTGTGTGTGTGTGTGTGTGTGTGTGTGTGTGTGTGTGTGTGTGTGTGTGTGTGTGTGTGTGTGTGTGTGTGTGTGTGTGTGTGTGTGTGTGTGTGTGTGTGTGTGTGTGTGTGTGTGTGTGTGTGTGTGTGTGTGTGTACGCGCGCGTGTGTTAAAAGAAATGTAACCTGTTGACTTAAGAATATATACATATATAAAATAAATGGAAAAAGTATAAAGAAAATTAAAGTTATTCTACAAAGATAAGAAAGATGCCCGAATTAACTTTTTTTTCTGAGTTTTAAGAATATCTCCACTCCAGAAAAAAATGTCTTTCTGTTTAGAAACTTAAAACATAAATTCGAAGGAGCGATGTGTGGCGAGACACTAGGCGGGGCCTCACCTTACAAACCAGAGTGTGGTGACAGGGACAGGCGCAAGGGTGCTGTGACGCGAGGCCAGTGTTACTTTGGGGTCATAATTATATAGTCACCTTGCAGACCTTGCCTAATTAGTTACACACACACGCACACACACACACACACACACACACACACACACACACACACACACACACACACACACACACACACACACACACACACACACACACACACACACACACACACACACACACTATTTCCCTCCATTACAAAAGACTTTACCCTGCATCACTTCACTTCTGCGTTGCTTTTCACTTCCTAGACAAGTGTGGGAAGAAAGCATCACACGCCACGATGAGAGAGAGAGAGAGAGAGAGAGAGAGAGAGAGAGAGAGAGAGAGAGAGTGTGTGTGTGTGTGTGTGTGTGTGTGTGTGTGTGTGTGTGTGTGTGTGTGTGTGTGTGTGTGTGTGTGACGCTTGAGGGAAGTGGTTAAGTGGCCTCGAAAATTAAAACAAAGTGTGCATTTTGAGAACAAGGAAATAATGCCGTCGACAAGACCAGGGTAAGTGAAAGAAAACGAAGAGATGAAGGATGAAAATAAGACATATGGCAACAAAATCAGGAAAGAAAAGACGCAGGAAGTGTAGAGAGAAACGAGGACTTGAGGAGGAAGAGGAGGAAGGAAGATAAAACAAGGTAGTGGTGGTGGTGATCAAATTACAAAATAAAAGAAAAGTGGAGAAGGCAGAGATGATAATGGTGGTGGTAGTGTGGGGATGGTGGAAAGGAAAATAGAAGAAAAGGAGAAGGAAAAGGACGAAGTAAGAGAGAAGGAGGAGGAGGAGGAGGAGGAGGAGGAGGAGGAGGAGGAGGAGGAGGTGAAGGTGTCCAGGAAGGCTTAGTGTGTGCTGAATAAGCGAGTGGAGAAAAGTTTTTGTAAGTCTCTGTCCTTATTTATACTGCCTTCCAAGAGAGAGAGAGAGAGAGAGAGAGAGAGAGAGAGAGAGAGAGAGAGAGAGAGAGAGAGAGAGAGATGCTCCTCCTATACATACATTTTCTGGGTCAAAGGCCAGGCTATTATTGCCATTTTGCTCCCCTCTGTTCCCATCACGTCAGGAAGTAAAGGAGAAAATACTGTGTCGGTGTGGCACTGGTGGTGTTGATGGTGGTGGTGGTGGTAGTGGTGGTGGTGGTGGAGGTAAAGCCTTAAGTGACAGAGGAGTGGGTAAAGTGAAAAAAGGAAAAGTGTTAAAAGTAGAGCGGAAGAAACTGTAAGAAGGAAAAGGATTGTAAAATACTGATGGAGCAGAGGAGGAAGAGGAGGAGGAGGAGCAGAAGGAGGAGGAGGTGTAGGAAGCTAACACCGATAGAGCCACGCAATAAGGAAAGGAAGTGGGGAAGTATAGGGAAGAGGAAGAGGAGGAGTAGGAGTAGGAGGAGGAAGACACATGGCTGCATTACCCTAAATGTGACTCTACACCCCTTGATTAAATCCTTACTACATTTATTTTTCCGTGGTAATTTTTCACATCTCATTTTATTTTCAAGAGAAATCGAATCTGTAAATGTTCTGTTTATTGTATTTGAATGATTTGCTTCACCTACCACTGGGTTGTTTGCGTCAGTTGTCTGTCAGTCACGCTGGAGTTGAAGCGATCGCCTCCACCTTGCGCTGCTGTAGGTAAAGGACGTGACTGACACAGGCAGGGCTGGTGACACAGTGTTGGGCGGACTCTGAAAGAAAGAATGTCACGCACACCAAACTTGATGACTCGTCCTTTTCCGATCCCTCGATATTTTTGCCCGTCTGAAAAACGTCCAGCTCGAGGCCTTTTTCACGCGAAGCTATTCCAGGACTATCCAGCCGCCGGGAGGGAGCATTCCAGCCAGCATGCAGGTTGTATGAGAGAGAGAGAGAGAGAGAGAGAGAGAGAGAGAGAGAGAGAGAGAGAGAGTGTGTGTGTGTGTGTATGTATATTACTATTTTTAGCGTAATGATGCACAATAATGTGACTCACTAAGGCACTGCTGAAACCAGATGGTGTAAAATTTTAGGAAGAATGTTATAGTAATTAGTTTTATTCTTTTAAGCAACACGTCCTCCAACACACCGCACACAAAACTGACACATTGGGAAGATGTCAGTCAAGCGGACAGTGGAGTCTGATGACAATTTAACAGCTTCTTGATTTAGTGTGTGAAATGATGAGAGATCGTCACTCATGAACGTGGCACAACACTTCATCTTACTTCATAGCATACCTTTATATCCAACGTCATGTTTTTTGCCATACTTTATAATCATTTACTATATATATATATATATATATATATATATATATATATATATATATATATATATATATATATATATATATATATATATATATATATATATATATTCACTATATGTACACGCATCAATGTATTTAGCCAGTGTCGAGAGGCGTCCACCAGTCAACACACAGTGCACTTATCACATGGCTTTGGGGGGAAAAGGGTGTACTGGAGAATCTTGGTTAAAAATGTTAGTCCAAGTGATTTCCCAGAGCATTGACACACTTTGGGAATGTAGGTGAGGTGTGAATGGGCGAGAAGCTCCTGCGTCGTTATGTGCTTAAAATGAATATGATATATGTGTAAGTGCTATGATAACTCACCTAGCACGAGAATAGCCACTGCTGCCCCGTGACTTTCTTTCCAACTCTCACACCTTCATATCTCAATTGTATTTTTTTTTTTCCTTGGAGCTTCACACTATTTAATTGAAGTAAACACATCCACACCAACCTTACAAATGCCACTTATCCTGAGGCTGGAATTCCACACTATCAAATCAGCTTTATCCTTTGCGGTCTGTTATTGTACCTACTATTATTTCTTATTTTTATCATCCTTCCTATCACAACATCTCACGTTCTCTCCCCAGCATCTCGCATCTTTATACTTCTACGCGTGCTTTATTTGTTTCTCCTATATAACCTTTACATACATTGCTGCTCTCCATCCCTTCTTCCTGCTTCCTTTCCTCAACTCCTTCCAGACTCCCCACCGCACTTGTTCCTCCTTCTTGCTCCTTATTTACTCCCTTTCCTTTGTCTCCCCGCCACTGTGTCTGTTCCAACACGAGAACCAGGGACGTTGTGAATATCTTCGGGACGCATTGATCTCGATGACGAGTAAAGAGAAGCAATCGTTAATGCAATGCAGTCAGACACGATTAGTTTCGAAGGGAGTGAAGGAGAAGAGGCGTTAAGAATGTGTGCTCGAGGATCATTATTGACGAAAGTATTTGTGGAATTACGCTCATGAAGAAGAGAGAAAGAAAAAAGTTCACAGCAGCTTTTGTTATGAGTGAGTAATTTCAAGGTTACAAGAGAATAGTTTGAAACAGAGTGCCTACATGAGGGTCCGCCTTGGGCTTTAGAGCAATTAACTTATTCACAATACAGGTAAAAATGACCATGAATAAAGTGGGTCTGGTCCTTTGTTTCCTTCATTTTAATTTCCACATTTTATCTTCACTCAAAGGTTTCCTCCCCCCCCCGTGGCTAGACAGTTTTTACATGCACACGCTGAAAGTTTCTTCTTCTTTTTTTCTGTAACAGTTTTTGTGTGCTGGGAGATGATGAGGAAGTGAAGGTGTGTTTTACTGTCCAGTGTCTTGCCTCGACCCTTCGCCCTTTGCATGCCTTGCTTTGTCTTTCCTTTCCATACTTTACCTTTCCTTGCCTCAGAATTGCATTGCATTACCTTACCTTACCTAATTTTGTTTTGCCTCTCCTTACCTTATCTTACCCTATGTTACTTTACCTTACCTTACCTCACCTTCCCTTATCTCACCTCACCTTATTTTGTTTTGTCTCTCCGTACCTTACCTTACCCATGTTACTTTACCTAACCCAACCTAACCTCACCTTTCCTTATCTCGCCTTACCTTACCTTACCTTACATAACATTACCTTAACTTACCTTACCTTACTTTACCTTACCTTGCTTCAGCAGACCTTATCTTACCTTACCCTCTTCTCTGTTATCATAGTCTGTCTTACTTGCTGATGATGTCATTTTCAGTGAAGCTTATTGATAATGAAACACACACACACAAACAAAAGAGAGAGAGAGAGAGAGAGAGAGAGAGAGAGAGAGAGAGAGAGAGAGAGAGAGAGAGAGAGAGAGAGAGAGAGAGAGAGAGAGAGAGAGAGAGAGAGAGAGAGAGAGAAAGTTCCCTAATCTCTCACTTTGCATAATTTCCTTTGCTGCAATCACAATGCTTTACGAAGGGAAGATTAGTTTCTTTTCCGCTTTTATATAGTTAAGTCCGTGTGAATGCCTCCTCCGCCACCATGCATCTATAGCAGTGGCTGGAAGGTGAAGGGAACGGTAAGGAGGAAGAGAGGCAGACGGTGATGGATGGGCGGGAGATGTTTTGAGACTGTTGACTGGGTTTGGGAGGAGAGAGAGAGAGAGAGAGAGAGAGAGAGAGAGAGAGAGAGAGAGAGAGAGAGAGAGAGAGAGAGAGAGAGAGCGCAAGGTTGGGGACAGTCTGCAATCAAGTCAAGAATTTATGCTTTCTTTGCCAGATGTTGGGTGTGGCTGCGTGCAGAGAGAAGGAGAAAGTGGTGTTAGGAGAGAAAGAAATGATAGGGATGAGGAGAGAAGAGTAAAAGGAAAGAGTAAGTGATAGAGTGACAAAAGAGTATGCATACACTCACGTACACACAAACACGCTCACTAACGCACTGGCTACAAGGGAGGTACAGGCTTTGATTCTTGGCCCAGGTCAGATATCTTTATGTGGACTTTGACGTGTAGCGATTGACCGTTTATTGTGGTTTTATAGCGGATACAAGTCGGGAGGTGTAATCCGCTGCCGCCATGTGTGTGTTTAAGTATTGTTGTGCAAGATATTGCAGGGTCATTTGTACTTGGTGAAGATTGATGCGTATCTGATATGCATGTTGATATGTGAGTTAATATTATGTAATATATGTGGATCTTCTGCAGATAAAACTGACGAGTAAGTAAATTGTTAGTGTTACCATGAAGCCCCTTCCCCCGACACACACACACACACACACACACACACACACACACACACACACACACACACACACACACACACACACACACACACACACACACACACACACACACACACACACACACACACACACACACACACACACACACACACACACACACACACACACAGACAGACAGAGAGAGAGAGAGAGAGAGAGAGAGAGAGAGAGAGAGAGAGAGAGAGAGAGAGAGAGAGAGAGAGAGAGAGAGAGAGAGAGAGAGAGAGAGAGAGAGAGAAGCACGCGCACGCTTGTTATATGAAAAAAAAAGAAAAAAACTTAGTCACATTTATGACGTGACTTGCTCCCACGAGGTACTGATACCAAACAGATAGATAAGTAAACTACATGTCAGGAAGTTGATGGTCTGCCCGGGAACCAGTTGTTTCAGACTACACTTTTTTGAGGCTTGATTGGCAACACAAGTTTAGCGATATAGAAGCCACCTATGGTAAACACTATTGGCCGCGCCGCACACACACAAAAATATTAATAATAATAATAACTATTTTTTTTGTTTCTATTTAATGTATTAAGTAGGATAAGATTACACTCACCTTTACATTAACTTATCGAAATCTCACTCATACTTGGATGTCATCTCTCCTGATCTATGGTATTTTTCTTAGTTCAGATAAACTCATTATATTTCCAAATATAAAATGTCTTTAGCTCACCACAGAAGAGTGTGGTAGGAATGAACAACGGACACTGCTCTCTTGTTGACTGGTCTCATAATGGTGATGACAGTAATAATGCTAACATCAAGAACAAAGAAAGACAGAAGATGCATATCAGTACAAAGGAGCAACTTGTAATTAACAGCTGCATTCATACTCCTTATTATATGCTTGTTCAGTAATTACGTCGCGTGAACAGGTGAACATAAGTGTCTGCTATTAAGTGTGTTTTTTTCAAGATTGCATGTTTGCTTTCACTTCCTTCTTGTATTTTTGCACAAAGCAACTCGTGCACTGCCAAGAGACCCGCGAGGTTGTGCAGGGAGCTTCGTATTTTCTCATTAGATAATTTGCAGCTCACGTTATCATGCAATGCTTCATAATTGACAAACGGTTTAGATTTCCTTTCTTCTCTTTTCCGTATAAGAGTATATTTTTAAAAGACAGGCTGGGTGAGATTTTGGATAATAAATTACCTGGTCGCTAATCTGACCAAAGAGACTTCCATTTCAATATTCTGCTTCATCTGCTGAATAAGTTAAAATTTCAAAGCAGCATAGTCGCCCTCCTTATATCATCATTGCACTGAATATGAGCAAATCCTCTCCCGTGCTGGTGACACCTCTGGATAGCGGAACACGAGCAGCGCCCCTACACTGCAGAAGCCACTGCTGCTTAGTATGCACAGGGAGGCTCCTCACCATTCGCACTGC
>NC_059296.1:30610924-30615924 GCF_017591435.1 Portunus trituberculatus | reverse complement strand
TCTAAATGCGCACGCACACACACACACACACACACACACACACACACACACACACACACACACACACACACACACACACACACACACACACACACACACACACACACACACACACACACAGAGACAGAGAGAGAGAGAGAGAGAGAGAGAGAGAGAGAGAGAGAGAGAGAGAGAGAGAGAGAGAGAGAGAGAGAGAGAGAGAGAGAGAGAGAGAGAGAGAGAGATGTGACACGAGTGATTTCTGGCTCACTTGCAACACACCAGTACTACCTTCATTTTCCGGTCTACAGGATTTTTTAGCACCATGAAACAACGTTGGCATTGAGTGTGAAGGGTGTGGTATAGTGTGGTGGTGGAGAGCGTGCCTGTGCCGCCTTGCACCGGAAACAAGGAAAAGGAACGCGTGGCTGTCAGGTAAATATCAGGAGGAAAATTCCTTTTACTCTTGGAAAGAAGACTTGGAGGATATGCGAGCGCACCACTTTACGAGTTGTAGTTTTAAGAAACGTGGTTTGCATTTCCTTGAGCCGCAGCCTTGGAAGGTCAAGGCCACGTTCTTGATAATCCTTGGTTTGGGGTTCTGACCGGCGGAGCGATTCTCTCCCTCACTCCCACCATCCTTCCCTGCCTGCTCCCCTACTTCCATCCAATCATTAACTTTATGTGAGGAAATATGTGCAGGCGATACGTAAACACGTAGAATATGTGTGCATAGAATGTAAGAAATAAAGTGGACATTCCTCTAACGTTCTCTTCTTTAAGATCGTTCATTTAGAAAATTATAGCATTAACAAAACTTTGAAACATTTTATTTTGCTCCCACAATCAAAGTCACCTTTTTGAGTCAGTTATTGGTAAATTTTGCCTTCAAAAATATAATTTGGATTGCTGACTGGTTCATCTTAGAAATCCTCTGTGCTGCTTTCCCTCCAGCCTCTCATCTACTTACTCATGACATACACCATTAAAGTCCTCAATTAACACGGGGTTATTTGCAACAATGACTCGATACCCTTGATTCAATTAAATTGAACAATCGAGTCTTACTCCGCTATGGCATTACGAGAGTGGCGTATAGCGGACAAATGTTTTGTATGCAAAAAAATTGTGTTAGAGTAAATCGTAGTCTTGTTGGACGACATTTCCTTTGTATCTTTAGACAATGTTAGACGAAAATAGCGCAATAGAAAATGCGCATTGTAAGATGATCGATTGTTATACAAAGATAAAACTAAAAATACACATTGTGATACATTTCGTATAGTTTAATGATAGGTAATTTCTAATTTAAAAATTGATGCGTTGTGACAAGTACAGTGAAGTAATGAGGTCACCTTTCCATGCCCAGGTGTGTTGCGCCACGGCCACGCATGCTACCAGTGTTTCCTCAATACGGAACATGGCGTGACGGAACATTAATGGGAATTGTGATGAACGTTCACCGGAGACTAGATGGTTGATTATGAATCGCTAATGCCTGAAGAATAATTATGAATAACAGTGACTGGAGATAATAAATGTATTGATATGAGTAATTACCTGACATGCGATATTTGGCACACCTCGATGATAAAAGCAAAGAGAAAACTTGCACTAAGGTGAATCCAGCACATGTGTCAGGCAACACCAGCGGACCTTCTGGTAGAGGTAAGTTGGAAGAGGATTACTTTCCTGCTCATCACTTCCTGGTGGTGAAATGTTCTTATACACAGATAGCGAACTGAGAGCCGTTCTGGGTAGTGATTGAATCCATAAACTTCCAAGTCGGTCTCTCAATAAACATGAAAATAAGCATGTAAACTAGAATTATTGCCATTTCATTCATCTTTTATTGTCATTTCTATTATTATTATTATTATTATTATTATTATTATTATTATTATTATTATTATTATTATTATTATTATTATTATTGTTATTATCATTATTATTATTATCCTTATTATTATTATTGTTATTGTTATTATTATTATTATTATTATTATTATTATTATTATTATTATTATTATTATTATTATTATTATTATTATTATTATTATCATTATTATTTTTATTATCATTATTGTTGTTGTTATTATTATTATTATTATTTTTATTATTATTATTATTATTATTATTATTATTATTATTATTATTATTATCATTATTATTATTATTATTGTTATTAATATTATTATTATTATTATTATTATTATTATTATTATTATTATTATTATTATCATTATTATTATTATCATTATTATTATTATTGTTGTTATTATTATCATGATTATTATTGTTATTATTTATTATTTATATTATTTTTGGTCATTTTCTTCTTATTATAAGTATTATCATTGTTGATGTTATTATTATTATTATTATTATTAACATAATTATTATTATTATTATTATTATTATTATTATTATTATTATTATTATTATTAGTATTATTACTAATATTGTTGTTAATATTATTGTCATTATTATTAATGTTATTTTATTATTATTTTTTTTTTAGTTATTAGTATCATTATTATTGTTATTATATAATAATAATTATTATTGATATTATTATTATCATTATTGTTATTATTATTAATAATATTATTACTATTATTATTATTATTATTATTATTATTATTATTATTATTATTATTATCATTATTATAATTTTTGTTATTATTATTATTATTTTTTTTTTCTACGTAGGGAAGAGGACCAGCCAAGGGCAAAAAAAAGAAAGTTAGAAAAAAGCCCACTTGAGCGCTGGCTCTCCAAAAAGTTCAAAAAGTGCCAAAACCGTCAGCCAGAATTAGGGGAGCAAATGCCTCGATACCTCCCTCTTAAAAGAAGACAAGTTGTAGGAATTCGGAAATACAGATGCAGGGAGGGAGTTCCAGAGTTTACCAGTGAAAGGGATGAATGATTGAGCGTACTGGTTAACTCTTGCATTACGGAGTTGGACAGAATAGGGATGAGAGGAAGAAGAAAGCCTTGTGCAGCGTGGCCGCAGGAGGAGGGAGGCATGCAGTTAGCAAGATCAGTAGAACAGTTACCATGAAAATAGCGATAAAATATAGAAAGGGATGCAACATTTCGGCGGTGAGAAAGAGACTGAAGACAGTTAGTCAGAGGAGGGAGTTGATGAGACGAAGAGCTTTCGATTCCACCCTATCAAGCAAAGCTGTGTGACTGGAACCCCCAAACATGCGAAGAGTACTCCATACAGGGACGGATAAGGCCCTTATACAGAGTAAGCAGTTGGAGGGCGAGAAAACTGGCGGAGACGCCTCAGAACACCTAACTTCATAGAAGCTGTTTTAGCAAGAGATGAGATGTGAAGTTTCCAGTTAAGATTATGAGCAAAGGACAGACCGAGGATATTCATTGTGGAAGAGGGAGACAGTTGAGTGTCATTGAAGAAGAGGGGATAGTTGTCTGGAAGGTTGTGTCGAGTTGATAGATGGAGGAATTGAGTTTTGAGGCATTGAAAACTACTAGATTTTCTCTGCCCCAATCGGAAATTTTAGAAAGATCGGAAGTCAGGCGTTCCGTGGCGTCCCGCGTGATCTGTTGATTTCCTGAAGGGTTGGACGTCTCTGAAAGAACGTGGAAAGATGTAGGGTGGTATCATCAGCGTAGGAGTGGATAGGGCAAGAAGTTTGGTTAAGAAGGTCATTAATGAATAATAGAAAGAGAGTGGGTGACAGGACAGAACCCTGAGGAACACCACTATTAATAGGTTTAGGAGAAGAACAGTAGCCGTCTACCACAGCAGCAATAGAGCGGTCGGAAAGGAAACTTGAGATAAAGTTGCAGAGAGAAGGATAGAAGCCGTAGGAGGGCAGTTTTGAAATCAAAGCTTTATGCCAGACTCTATCAAAAGCTTTTGATATGTCTAACGCAACAGCAAAAGTTTCACCGAAATCTCTAAAAGAGGATGACCAAGACTCAGTAAGGAAAGCCAGAAGATCACCAGTAGAGCGACCTTGACGGAAGCCATACTGGCGATCAGACAGAAGATTGTGAAGTGACAGATGTTTGAGAATCTTCCTATTCAGGATAGATTCAAAAACTTTAGACAAGCAAGAGATTAAAGCTATAGGACGGTAGTTTGAGGGGTTAGAACGGTTACCCTTTTTAGGAACAGGCTGAATGTAGGTGAACTTCCAGCAGGAAAGAAATGTAGAAGTCGATAGACAAAGTTGGAAAAGTTTGGCCAGGCAAGGTGCAAGCACAGAAGCACAGTTTTTGAGAACAATAGGAGGGACCCCATCAGGTCCATAAGCTTCCGAGGGTTTAGGCCAGCAAGGGCATGAAAAACAATATAGAGATATATAAATATCTCTATATTATCATTATCTTTATTATTATTATTATTATTGCTAAAATTTTTATTATCAATGTTATTATTAACATTATTTTTATTAATATTATTTTTGTTATTATTATTATTAATTTTATTATTTTTTTTCTTTATTATTACTATTATTATTATTATTATTATTATTATTATTATTATTATTATTATTATTATTATTATTATTATTATTATTATTATTATTATTATTATTATTATTATTATTATTATTATTATTGTTATCATTATTATTATTATTATTATTATTATTATTATTATTATTATTATTATTATTATTATTATTATTACTATTATTATTATTACTATTATTATTATTACTATTTTCATTATCATTATTATTATTATTATTATTATTATTACTATTATTATTATTATTATTATTATTATTATTACTATTATCATTATTATTATCAATTGTTATTATTATTATTATTATTATCATCATTATTTTATTATTATTATTATTATTATTATTATTATTATTATTATTATTATTATTATTATTATTATTATTATTATTATTATTATTATTATTATTATTATTATTATTATTATTATTATTATTATTATTATTATTATTATTATTATTATTATTATTATTATTATTATTATTATTATTATTATTATTATTATTATT
>NC_059296.1:30591368-30610424 GCF_017591435.1 Portunus trituberculatus | reverse complement strand
TCTGCAACATTCGCGGTCTTAGATCTAATTTTCAATCTGTGGAACACCACCTCTCCTCTACTAAACCTCATCTTCTTTTCCTCACCGAAACACAGCTGTCTGAGGCAACTGACAGTAGCCCTTCTCTGTTCCCTCCTACTTTCTCTATTCTCATTTTCATTCCAAAGCTGGATGTTGCGTCTATGTACGCAACGACTTAACTTGCTCTCGTGCCCACGCTCTTGAGTCTTCCGAATTTTCCACCATCTGGCTACGACTTAACAGTCACTCTCAAACTAAATTCATCTGTGCTGTTTATCTCTCCCTAACTCTTCTGACTATAGTAATTTCTTCGACTACTTAACTTCTAAAGTGGAGCACATTCTGTCCCTCTACCCTTTCGCTGAGATTTCCATTCTTGGAGATTTCAATGTTCACCACCAGCTTTGGCTTTCCTCTCCCTTCACTGACCACCCTGGTGAACTAGCCTTCAACTTTGCTATCCTCCATGACCTAGAGCAACTGGTGCAACACCCTACTCGTATTCCTGACCGTCTTGGAGACACGCCCAACATTCTTGATCTCTTCCTCACCTCTAACCCTTCTGCTTATGCTGTCACCCTTTCATCTCCGTTGGGCTCCTCCGATCACAATCTCATTTCTGTATCTTGTCCTATTTTTCCAATCCCTCCGCAGGATCCCCAAAGCGAAGGTGCCTCTGGCGTTTTGCCTCTGCCAGTTGGGGGACCTGAGGAGGTATTATGCTGATTTTCCTGGAATGATTATTGCTTCCGTGTCAGAGACCCATCTCTTTGTGCTGAACGCATAACAGAGGTGTTAGTATCTGGCATGGAGGCGTACATTCCTCATTCTTTTCTCAACCTAAACCTTCTAAACCTTGGTTTAACTCAGCCTGTTCTCGTGCTATACATGATAGAGAGGTTGCCCACAAAAGGTACTTGAGCCTTCCATCTCCTGAATCTCATGCACTTTATATCTCTGCCCGGAATCATGCCAAGTCTGTTCTTCAACTTGCCAAACACTCTTTCATAAATAGGAAATGTCAAAATCTTTCAAACTCAAACTCTCCTCGTGACTTCTGGCATCTAGCCAAAAACATCTCAAATAACTTCACTTCTTCATCTTTCCTCCTTTATTTCATCCTGATGGCACCACTGCCATCTCTTCTGTCTCTAAAGCTGAACTCTTTTCTCAAACCTTTGCTCACAACTCCACCTTGGACGATTCTGGGCTTGTCCTCCTCTCCTCCTCCCTCTGACTATTTCATGTCTACAATCAAAATTCTTCGTAATGATGTTTTCCATGCCCTTGCTGGCCTAAACCCTCGGAAGGCTTATGGACCTGATGGGGTCCCTCCTATTGTTCTCAAAAACTGTGCTTCTGTGCTTGCACCTTGCCTGGCCAAACTCTTCCAACTTTGTCTATCGACTTCTACCTTTCCTTCCTGCTGGAAGTTCGCCTACATTCAGCCTGTTCCTAAAAGGGTGACCGTTCTAACCCCTCAAACTACCGTCCTATAGCTTTAATCTCTTGCTTGTCTAAAGTTTTTGAATCTATCCTGAATAGGAAGATTCTCAAACATCTGTCACTTCACAATCTTCTGTCTGATCGCCAGTATGGCTTCCGTCAAGGTCGCTCTACTGGTGATCTTCTGGCTTTCCTTACTGAGTCTTGGTCATCCTCTTTTAGAGATTTCGGTGAAACTTTTGCTGTTGCGTTAGACATATCAAAAGCTTTTGATAGAGTCTGGCATAAAGCTTTGATTTCAAAACTGCCCTCTTACGGCTTCTATCCTTCTCTCTGCAACTTTATCTCAAGTTTCCTTTCCGACCGCTCTATTGCTGCTGTGGTAGACGGCTACTGTTCTTCTCCTAAACCTATTAATAGTGGTGTTCCTCAGGGTTCTGTCCTGTCACCCACTCTCTTTCTATTATTCATTAATGACCTTCTTAACCAAACTTCTTGCCCTATCCACTCCTACGCTGATGATACCACCCTACATCTTTCCACGTTCTTTCAGAGACGTCCAACCCTTCAGGAAATTAACAGATCACGCGGGACGCCACGGAACGCCTGACTTCCGATCTTTCTAAGATTTCCGATTGGGGCAGAGAAAATCTAGTAGTTTTCAATGCCTCAAAACTCAATTCCTCCATCTATCAACTCGACACAACCTTCCAGACAACTATCCCTCTTCTTCAATGACACTCAACTGTCTCCTCTTCCACAATGAATATCCTCGGTCTGTCCTTTGCTCATAATCTTAACTGGAAACTTCACATCTCATCTCTTGCTAAAACAGCTTCTATGAAGTTAGGTGTTCTGAGGCGTCTCCGCCAGTTTTTCTCGCCCTCCAACTGCTTACTCTGTATAAGGGCCTTATCCGTCCCTGTATGGAGTACTCTTCGCATGTTTGGGGGTTCCAGTCACACAGCTTTGCTTGATAGGGTGGAATCGAAAGCTCTTCGTCTCATCAACTCCCTCCTCTGACTAACTGTCTTCAGTCTCTTTCTCACCGCCGAAATGTTGCATCCTTTTCTATATTTTATCGCTATTTTCATGGTAACTGTTCTACTGATCTTGCTAACTGCATGCCTCCCCTCCTCCTGCGGCCACGCTGCACAAGGCTTTCTTCTTCCTCTCATCCCTATTCTGTCCAACTCTCTAATGCAAGAGTTAACCAGTACGCTCAATCATTCATCCCTTTCAGTGGTAAACTCTGGAACTCCCTCCCTGCATCTGTATTTCCAAATTCCTTACAACTTGTCTTCTTTTAAGAGGGAGGTATCGAGGCATTTGCTCCCCTAATTCTGGCTGACGGTTTTGGCACTTTTTGAACTTTTTGGAGAGCCAGCGCTCAAGTGGGCCTTTTTCTAACTTTCTTTTTTTTGCCCTTGGCTGGCCCTCTTCCCTACGTAAAAAAAATAAAATAAAATAAAAGTTCTTTTCGTCTATTTGAATTATTTTTCTAATTACCTTCAGCCTTTTCCTCATCGCCGCAATGTTGCATCACTTACTGTCTTCTACAGTTACTTTTATGCTAACGGCGCTTCTAGTCTTGCCTACAGCTTGCCTGCCATCGAGGTTTCAAGACATCTTTCCAATACATTTGAGTAATGAATGCTATTGACACTGGTCGGGGCTCGGCATCTCTTTTATATATATTTTTTGTTGCCCTTTGCCAGTTTCCTTCCAACATAAAAACAGAAAAAATAAGGAACGCGCACAGGTACTTTCAATATCACCACAATCACCAGCATCACCACCACTACCACCACCATGGCACCATCACCAATATCATCATCATCATCATCATCATCATCATCATCATCATCATCATCATCAACCAATCTCTCTCCCTCCAGCTTCTAATGAGATTAACGTAATTAGGTTTCCCTTCTTCATAATTACAAGTGAAGTTGAAGGGCAGGTAACATGGTCGCCTTCACCTGCGGCGCGACGTGCACCAGTAATGAGGCATCCCTCAAGCTTCGCCTGCTGTGTTCCTTGAATGGCGCGCGTGTCGCTGGCGTGGTGGATGTGTCTGTCCTGGTAAATATTGCGGGAGTCAAGCAGGGAAGAGAAGCGGCCAGCGGTGGTGTTACGAGAGAGAGAGAGAGAGAGAGAGAGAGAGAGAGAGAAAGAGAGAGATAATTAATACATATGTTAGGCAGAAAAAGACAATAATTTGCAGGCTCACTATCAACAGATGAAAAAAGATAAGTATACAGTCCAACAATACGGGAAAACAGAGAGACATACATACATACATACATACATACATACAGACAGACAGACATACAGACAGAAAGACAGACAGACAGACAGACAGACAGACAGACAAAAGAAATAATTTACCAGTAGCGAAATATGAACTATAACATTTGTGTAATTTCTCGTCAACAAAACAATAATCACGCAGTCTCGGTTCAAGATAATACAAGTTTGTCTTCTTTGGCCAATCTTGTTTATATCATTTTACACACTGCTCTCTCTCTCTCTCTCTCTCTCTCTCTCTCTCTCTCTCTCTCTCTCTCTCTCTCTCTCTCTCTCTCTCTCTCTCTCTCTCTCTCTCTCTCTCTCTCTCTCTCTCTCTCTCTCTCTCTCTCTCTCTCTCTCATTTACCTACTTTGTTGTGTATGTCTTGCTTTCATTCTCTTCAGTTTTTTTTTTTTTTTTTTTGTCTTCCTTCCGTCACTTTTTTTTTTTTTTTATCGCTATTCTGTTTCCAGTGTATTTTTGTTGTCTTATTCTGTTGCCATTACTTCCATCCATTGCCTTCATTTCTTTGTGTACACAGTGTCGTTTGCTGCTCTTTATTTTGTCTCATTTTCTTGTCATTCTTTTTTTTTTTTTTTGGGCTGTTAAATCTGTTATCAGTCGTTTTATTTTTTATTTTTTATAATCTTAATGTTTATTTTTATTCCGCTTGCCTTTCAGTTACCTTTTTTTTTTCTTTTCTCCTTTTTGTGTATTTTCATTTATTTATTTATTTTTTTGTGAATTTGCAGTGTCTCGCTTTTTCACTTTTCCTCGTATTTGTTTTCCTATAATCTCTTTCACTTTCACTTTTATTCATATTTATAATGCATTTTCCTTTGTCTTTCTTCAGCTTCGCCTTTTCCAAACTTTCGTATTTTCTTTTTTTCTTTACAACTTTATTACTTGAGTGACTTTCGCTTATTATCTCCATCCTTCTCTTGCCCTTTTTTTTTTTTCTTTACATTGGCTCTCCTTCAAGTGTTGCATTTTCTTTTGTGTTCAAGTCTTCAATCTCATATCTCTTGTTGGACTTCCTTTTGGTGTCGTCTTCCTCTTCACAGGGACCAAAATTCTGCTACTCTAAGTCCACGCCAGCATTCACACATTGCCTCTCCCCTCCAGCGTGTCACTTCTCCTTCCTTCCTTCCTTAATCTTTCATTCCTTCACCATCATTCCCTCCTCCTGCTCCCTAAACCTTTTTGTTTCCTTGTTCCTTGCCTCTTACACACCCTTCCTCTTGTTCCCTTCTATATTTATCTCTCTTTTCCTGCCTTACGTCTCTCTCTCTCTCTCTCTCTCTCTCTCTCTCTCTCTCTCTCTCTCTCTCTCTCTCTCTCTCTCTCTCTCTCTCTCTCTCTCTCTCTCTCTCTCTCTCACTTAAATTAATCTTTTTTTTATATATTCTTCTCATATCTGCGTTTATATTTATTTCTCCCCCTTCTTTTGTGTCTTTCCTCTCCTCAGCGGCATTTAAGACTCCCTTCCACCCTCTCCCTCGGGACCCTTGTGTCGTATTATCTCCCCATTTATTCCCTCTGTTACTTCTTTCTACAATATTTCCTTGTTTCTTCATCTTCTCTGAGCGTTTTCTTGTTCTTTTCCGTGTCATGAATTCTCATTTACGGCTTTTTCTTTTCTTTTCTTGCTTCCTGTTTTGTTTTTAGCTATCCCTACCTTCCTCCTCCTCCTCCTCCTCCTCCTCCTCCTCCTCCTCCTTCTCCTTCTCCTTCTCCTCCTCCTCCTCCTCCTCCTCCTCCTCCTCCTCCTCCTCCTCCTCCTCCTCCTCCTCCTCCTCCTCCTCCTCCTCCTCCTCCTCCTCCTTCTCTTCCTCTAAAGTTGTCTCCTCGTCTTTCGCTTCATGTCACCTCAATAACAAGTGAGAGTCGCACTTTCTTTAATGATATCATGGTGGCGTTGTGTCCTTGAGAGAGAGAGAGAGAGAGAGAGAGAGAGAGAGAGAGAGAGAGAGAGAGAGAGAGAGAGAGAGAGAAATGTAATAGGAAAATAAAGTTATGGGGGTGTCAAGGGAAATACATACAAATAAAATTAATAGAGAAAAATAAAGAAAGAATATAATACACACACACACACACACACACACACACACACACACACACACACACACACACACACACACACACACACACACACACACACACACACACACACACACACACACACACACACACACACACACACACACATTTAAAAGATCGTGGTATATTTTACAATTAAGACATCACTGCAAACAACACAAGCGAGAATAAAAACAATCAATGTATATCACTGAACGAGGATCTTTTGTGGCGGGACTCGTGTTTTCCCTGGCGCCTTCACTGGACACGTAATGAACCAGCGTGGTCTTGTGCTGTGTTCTCTCGGCAAATGTTCCCTCTCGGTGCTTCCCAAACCCTGCCGCTCTCTGCCTCCCTCGCCTGCTCGCCTCCTCTCTCCCGCCATTCAGATCTCTGGTGCTTGTGGGCGTCGTTTTCTTCCCAGTGGTCTCGTTAACACCTTCTTCCCTCACTACGCCCTTCACCTCCACTCTCTCTCTCTCTCTCTCTCTCTCTCTCTCTCTCTCTCTCTCTCTCTCTCTCTCTCTCGTTTGTTCGTCGGTCTCGATATTTGCATGTCTTCCCTGCGCGTCACTCACATATCAAACAATACCCGTGTCACGTGTCGCCTCGGTAAGTGTTTGTCACCAGCGCTTCCCTTGTTCGTCATTTCGCTCACGGCCAACACTTCAACGTGGCATTCTCTATATTAGATTTTTCTTATATACTTTTATGGCACACAATATTATATTTTAGCTTTCTTTTTTCTTTCCTCTGTGCACTTTGTATTTCATTAACCTTTTGCGTAATGGATTAACACGTGCTAACCTGACTTGGGCCCACTGACTCAATTATTGCGCCCCCCGTCCCCTCTCCTCTCCTCCCTTCTCTTCTCCCTACCAAAGCAACGCCAAGGGGGAGCGCCACGTATACCGCCCGACGCGTCACCCTCACTTGGTTTGCAGCCACTTTCCCTTGAATAACATTGGTTTGTGTTCTCGTTTTGTGAAGGAACATAAAACAAAGAAACATCGAGTATTTATCATAATGGGAAAAATTTTCTCACTTGGCACAAGCTTGCAAGCGTGTGTGTGTGTGTGTGTGTGTGTGTGTGTGTGTGTGTGTGTGTGTGTGTGTGTGTGTGTGTGAGAGAGAGAGAGAGAGAGAGAGAGAGAGAGAGAGAGAGAGAAGGATGGAAATATCCACAAATTTCAATGAGCTTCCTCTGCAATTTTTGTTTCATTCTCTTTTTATTTTAATGTGAAAATTAATGAAACTTTTTTAAAAGAGAGATTGGCCTGAAAATTCTTCCTGCCTTTTTGAACGAAACGCTCTGGAGGTCTCTCTCTCTCTCTCTCTCTCTCTCTCTCTCTCTCTCTCTCTCTCTCTCTCTCTCTCTCTCTCTCTCTCTCTCTCTCTCTCTCTCTCTCTCTCTCTCTCTCTCTCTCGTCCTAGCATCTCGGAAGAAGTCCAATTTCTGTTTAGCTGACATGAAGCACAAAGCTGCCTCTACAAATCAGTCTGTCTTATTCTTCCCTTCCTCTTTTCTCAGCCTCACTCATTCTGCTAACCCTGATTCACTCGGTATGCAGCGCGCGTCAGCCTTTGTCCGAGAGTGGTGGGCTGGTGTCTATACTTTTCCCTTATCCTGCTGCCAGACTATAGTGAAGTGCGGCTGACTTAATCACTACCCTGTTCCCAGTGATCGGGTAATGTTTAATCCTTTCACTACTATGCCGTGTTTTGATGTTCATTTGGGTTACTATTTAGCGATTTTATACAGCTTTGGAAAGTTATGGGGGAATTAAGATAGTAAAGACTCTGACCATTAATCATCTGACCTCCATAGAGGCTTCCTGATGAAAATGAAATCGTCTAATCATACCAAAAAATCATGGTAAAAAATCATGGTCACTTCTCTTACAGGTACAGCGTCTGGCTCTCCATTGCTTGCGGCATGCATTTGTTATTGTATTACTCGTTATTATAAAAGATAGTAGTTGGTTTCCATATTGACTGGCTTTCAATTTGTTGATTCAAGAAAATAATTATACCAAACAGATATAAATGAAATGGCAACTTACGAAATGACATTTTTTTTTTTCAATTCAAAAACAAAGTAGAACGTTACTGTTAGCTTACCTGTGAGTTTTTAACATGAGAGGAAGTGCCTTTTAAACAGTATGATTGTCATGTTATTACAATAATCTCGCACAGTACAGCACGATTATTTGGGCAGAAACAGGCAGACACGTGTGTGTGTGTGTGTGTGTGTGTGTGTGTGTGTGTGTGTGTGTGTGTGTGTGTGTGTGTGTGTGTGTGTTAAAAAATGAAGAAGTGATGAATTATGAATATGTGAAATATAGTGGGAAAAAAATAAATACGAAGGTAGAAGAGATAAAAGAAGAAAGGAATTTGGTGCGAAGGAAGAATGGAAGCATGGAGAAACAGAAGCTGTGAGTGAAGGTGGGAGAAAAGTTAGGCAATTTGTAGAGATAAATGACAAAGGAGAGAGAGAGAGAGAGAGAGAGAGAGAGAGAGAGAGAGAGAGAGAGAGAGAGAGAGAGAGAGAGAGAGAAACTGGCCAGGTCCTGTTAACGAAACGACTCTTAACAAACTGTCGCTTTTATACAATATTTTCTTTTTATTCCTAACGTGCTGAGGGAAGCATTTCTGCCGCCGCCCCTCACGAGCCGGATCCGCTACGATGATGTGTTGAATGGTACTTTGAATTTTCTGAGTTGCTGAATGGTGCTGACTGTAGTGTTTAGTAGTATTAACGTGTGCTGTCTGTGGTGATCGTAGTGTTGACTGGTTACTGAGTGATGCTGACTGATGCTGTATGGTTCTCGTTGGCGCTGCTTCCACTGACTTGTTCTTGGGATCCAACGCAGGAGTAAACTTTTAACCTTTTCAGTTGAGGGACGCATTTTTACCATGAGTTTTGGGTGTAATTAGACGATTTTATTTATATTAAGAAGGGTCTATGGAGGTCAGAAGGTTAATGCACAGTCTTAACTATTTCAATCCCTACACACGTTTCTGAAGTTGTATAAAGTCACCACATAGTAAGTAAGATAAATATGAAAACGTGTCTTGGTACCGAAGAGGTTAAATTTTTACCAGGTTGTTTGGTTCCAGAGCACACCATTTCGTTACCTGTAGTATTAGGAAAGTGGAAACAGAGCTTGGAAGAAAGGAGGAACAGTGTGGCGCTGCCGGTGTGTGCTGTGGAGGTGATGGATGTTCCATGAAAGGCTGAGCGCTCTTATATACCTGACTCCTGGAAGCAAACGCGGCAGATACGTACTTGTTTCCCCTTTTTTTCTGTATAGAGTCAGTGATGTCGCTATGTACAAGAGTCTCCTTCTCTCCCTCGCATCTTTCTCTTGACTTCCATCCTATGCAGCTCTTTCGTAATTATATTCCTTCATCTCACTCTGTATCTTTTCTATATTCTTCCCTTAACCCCTTCAATACTGGAACGCTTTATTACGAGGAGAGTTTTGTATGATTAGACGATTTTGTTTACATTAAGAACGGTCTATGAAAGTCAGAAGATTACTGACCACAATCTTCACTATTTTAATGCCCGACATAAGTTTCTGAAGCTGTACAAAATCACTAAATAGAAAGCAGAATAAACATGAAAAGCGTCATGGTACTGAAGGAGTTAACTGGTTTGCTTTAGGTTCTTCTAATCGGCAAAGTCTGGCAGACACAAACAGGGTGGCCACCGCGCTGCCGCCATGAAGGCAATCCAGCGTCTGCTCGCCTCGCTGCCAATCTTTTTCTCATTTCTGCAACTTCCCGAATTGTCAGTCCATCTTCATTCTCCTTAATTTTTTTTCCCCTTTTCACTCCTTACTTTTTTTCCACTCTGCTTTTAATCTGACATTAATTTCCTCCTCCTTCACTAATACTTCCTTAATTTTCTCCATCTTAATTTCCTCGCTTCCTCTTTCATTAACATTTCTTTCATTAATTCCACTTCTTTTTTTTCAGTTTTCATTTCGGTTTGGAGCGTAATTAACATTCCCTTCACTCCCTTCACGCTCCTCTCCCTCCCTTTACCAACACACTACACACTGCCTGCCAAATTCCTATTAGCACACTCTCATTCCACTGGCTAATAATGTTTCTTTGTTCCTCGCCTCAATCAACGCCGCCTCCTTTCTTTCCCAGTGAATGTGTTGCCCCAGACGCAAATTCCCTCTTGACAAAACAGTGTCTTTACCTTCCAGTGGGACAGACCCAACGGCGCTCCTGTCCACCTAACTCAGAGCCTGACTTATCTTTTCGAATATTTTAAGTTTTATATAGTAAGTTTTATTGAGACTTTCATGCGTTCTTGATTTTTGCTTTTGAAGATGTTGTTTTCAGCTTCATTGGCTCTTGATGCGTTAGTTGAGTAATTGTTGTGTTATTCAAAATATGCCTGCGTTTCTCCAGGTAAAGACTTTGTTGTTAAGAGCAAAAATAAGAGGGTTTTTCGAATGAGATTCCTTGGTTTTTCTCCGTAAAAGAATACTGACAAACCAAATATTACCAAACTTTAATTTAATCTAAGGAAATCTAAACATAATCTAACACAATCAAACACACTGGTTCCCAAGTTAGTTCATGGTGTTCACAACACCATGAAAGAAATTGATCAATGTATATATATATATATATATATATATATATATATATATATATATATATATATATATATATATATATATATATATATATATATATATATATATATATATATATATATATATATATATATATATATATATATATATATATATATATATATATATATATATATATATATATATATATATATATATATATATATATATATATATATATATATATATATATATATATATATATATATATATATATATATATATATATATATATATATATATATATATATATATATATATATATATATATATATATATATATATATATATATATATATATATATATATATATATATATATATATATATATATATATATATATATATATATATATATATATATATATATATATATATATATATATATATATATATATATATATATATATATATATATATATATATATATATATATATATATATATATATATATATATATATATATATATATATATATATATATATATATATATATATATATATATATATATATATATATATATATATATATATATATATATATATATATATATATATATATATATATATATATATATATATATATATATATATATATATATATATATATATATATATATATATATATATATATATATATATATATATATATATATATATATATATATATATATATATATATATATATATATATATATATATATATATATATATATATATATATATATATATATATATATATATATATATATATATATATATATATATATATATATATATATATATATATATATATATATATATATATATATATATATATATTGTGTGTGTGTGTGTGTGTGTGTGTGTGTGTGTGTGTGTGTGTGTGTGTGTGTGTGTGTGTGTGTGTGTGTGTGTGTGTGTGTGTGTGTGTGTGTGTGTGTGTGTGTTGCGTTAATTGACAAATTATACTGTTGTTCTAGCAAGAGATTTCTGAACTGACCGACAATCTATTCTATGCATTATGGTCTTACGTTGGACAAAATAGTTTGGTTCTGATTTTTATTTTATCGGTCCTTTATTGTTATATATTTTTACTGTTGGAAAATTTTGTCACATATTAAGAAACACATGTTGTCAACAATGACAACTACTGCATCTACTGTGTGTGTGTGTGTGTGTGTGTGTGTGTGTGTGTGTGTGTGTGTGTGTGTGTGTGTGTGTGTGTGTGTGTGTGTGTGTGTGTGTGTGTGTGTGTGTGTGTGTGTGTGTGTGTGTGTGTGTGTGTGTGTGTGTGTGTGTGTGTGTGTGTGTGTGTGGGTGTGTGTGTGTGCGCTTGAGGTGGCGCCCATATCCACAAGTTTCTCTGTGCCTCCCTTGTCTCTATCACCATTTCACTTTCTTTTTCTTCCTGAATTTCATTTCACGAAACAGTTACGCATTCTGCTCTTTTATTCCTTCCAGCTTATGGCATAGAGTCATGACCCGCGGTGCTCCATCCCTCCTGTCACTCTCACTCTTGCCTCTCGTGGTGTTGCTGGCCAGCCTGCTTCGGCGTAGACTATAATGATTCAGCTTTCTTCCCCTCCCGCTCCCTCCCTTTCTCTCTTTACCTGACGTGCTTTATCTGTTCTCACAGTTCCTCTCTGCTCACGAGTGCTTCCCTCTCCTCACCTCACCGCTGTGTTCATAACGTGCATCAGAGGTTTCTCTTTTTCATGTCATTGATCTCTGTATCATATTCTTCTTACTAAGGGAAGATATTTTCTCGCTGCCTTCCTTTCCTGTGTATTTTTTTTTGTCTGTCGCGTTCTGTGAGAAGGAGGGATAATTTTTGTAGTGTTGTTTCTCCCTCCGCTTAACTTCCGCAAAGATTTGTTCTTGTCTATTTTGAAGTTGCATCGATTCCTGCTGAGCGGCGTTGTCTGGGGAGTTTCGTGTCTGTTTGTTGCAAGTTTGATTTGTTTTATCCATCGTGTTTATTGTCAAGTGTTTGTGTTCCTGCAGTGACTTTTTGAGAGACAATTGCTCGTTTTTTTTTTTTTTATTATCTTCTTCGTGTGGGAATAAATTTTTCTGTTGTTTATATATGTTTCTATTGTCGTTATTCTTTACATTTTCGTTTTTCTTTTATGAGGGTTATGAGAAGGAATTTCAGGGTTTTCATTGTTGATATTCCATAAAAATTCCTCTACTTCATTAGCAATGCCGTAACCTCAGCGAAGAGTGTAGAGATTTATAGTTTTTAACATTGATATCGCAACACTTTCTAAAGCTGTCACTTTACAGGGTCGCGTAACTTTCCATGTCGTGTTCACAAAAATTCTCTAAATCTTAAATTATGATGTGTAATGTTCTGGCCATTGTGAGGCCCTGCTCAGCGGAGAAGTGGAGTCCTGTTATAAGTAAAAGTCAAGAAAAATATAATATGGTTTGACATTGTCGTTGTGTGACGGCGGCACAGCTTCAGGTGACGCGTGTCCTGCCCAGACTCTACCCAGGTCGAATTTTAACCAAGACTCCTCACTAATTCCTCTATGAAAAATTTTCCAGCTCTGTTCAATACCTGTTGCCAATCTGTATCCTAATATGGCATTGCATGTGTGTGTGTTTCACTGTTTGATCTGCTGCAGTCTCTGACGAGACAGCCAGACGTTACTCTACGGAACGAGCTCAGAGCTCATTATTTCCGATCTTCGGATAGGCCTGAGACCAGGCACACACCACACACCGGGACAACAAGGTCACAACTCCTCGATTTACATCCCGTACCTACTCACTGCTAGGTGAACAGGGGCTACACGTGAAAGGAGACACACTCAAATATCTCCACCCGGCCGGGGAATCGAACCCCGGTCCTCTGGCTTGTGAAGCCAGCGCTCTAACCACTGAGCTACTGAATTGTGTGTGTGTGTTACAACTGCTTATCAATCACTGCGTGTGTGTGTGTGTGTGTGTGTGTGTGTGTGTGTGTGTGTGTGTGTGTGTGTGTGTGTGTGTGTGTGTGTGTGTTGTCTTAGAATGAAAGTACGATATTTTTTCCTTTTTTTTATTTCATCTCGTTATTTCGTGAAGAGTAATTACATTCCTCCCTGCATATCACGAGGTATAGTGCCTCTGGTGTTCCTGAGTCACGCGTGGAGTGTCGTCTGAGTATGTGTGTGGGATGCAAGAGGCGTGTTCTGCTGTTGCCATTGCATTGCTCTTCTGCTGCCTCCTCCTCTCCGGCATTCTTTTCTTTTTCTCTTTTCTGTTTCTCTAATTTCTTTCCCCTTTGTTATGTAGATTCAGAATTCCTTTTCTTTCGTTCTCCATTCCTACTTCCTCTTCCCCTCTTTCTTTTATTTTCTCCTTTTCTTACACCTGGCATAAACATTCCTCTTCATTCTCTTGGGGCTTTGTCTTCTTGTGAATCACGCAGTGATTGATAAGCAGTTGTGACACACACACACACACACACACACACACACACACACACACACACACACACACACACACACACACACACACACACACACACACACACACACACACACACACACACACACCGCGTAGTGTAGTGGTTAGCACGTTCAACTCACAATCGAGAGGGCCGGGTTCGAGTCCCGGGGCGGCGAGGCAAATGGGCAAGCCTCTTAATGTGTAGCCCCTGTTCACCTAGCAGTAAATAGGTACGGGATGTAACTCGAGGGGTTGTGACCTCGCTTTCCCGGTGTGTGGAGTGTGCTGTGGTCTCAGTACTACCCGAAGATCGGTCTATGAGCTCTGAGCTCGCTCCATAATGGGGAAGACTGGCTTGGTGACCAGCAGACGACCGAGGTGAATTACAGACACACACACACACACACACACACACACACACACACACACACACACACACACACACACACACACACACACGCACACACATTAGTGAAATCGACAGGAATACTGACAAATTCTTTAAGAAATTTATAGTGACCTAATGAGGACGAGTGAAGCTGCTAGTGTTGAGCTTTCAGCCAGTTCCTGGGCATGTTTGAGGTAGCTGCAGGCTGGTGTGCTAAGTCAGTGCTGCTGCCGCTGCTGTGCTGCCTGTCGAGTGCACTGCTATAAAGTAGGTGTGTCCTGCACTAATGAACACTCCTGTGATGGAGCAGACCAGTACGCCGCGATTGCACACCGCCTTCATTGTGCACCTTAATTAAATATGCAAATGCGGATTGGTAATGACGCGGCTGAGCCAACACTTCATTACCACAATGTTTCTGCAGCACAGTACAAAGAGCCAGACCAGCCTCCTCACCTGCCTGCAACCTGTGCCACAGTGATCAGGCAGCGCCGCCCCGTGTGCATCAAGAAAGAGATGCATATTGAAAGAGATTGGTTGAGGCGTCTGAAGGCAGCCTGTGATGAGACAAACGGAAACTCTTTGCGACACAGTTTACCTGCCAACCCTTGGGTTTGCCATGCATCTTTCTTCTGCTCCCTTCTCTCACTTCATCTCAAGAAAGTGAAAACATAACGCTTACTTTAAAAAAAAAAAAAAAATTAACTTGGTAAATACACAGACCTTTCCCGCTAAACTGTGTGTGTGTGTGTGTGTGTGTGTGTGTGTGTGTGTGTGTGTGTGTGTGTGTGTGTGTGTGTGTGTGTGTGTGTGTGTGTGTGTGTGCATGGAGGGAGATATTTATAGCAGCCATGGGACAGGGGAGACGTTGGTTCTATCCCCCTTACATGATCGTTTAGACTGACACATCAGTGTCTCACACTTCACTCCATCACTCTGACTTCTTACTCCCTTCCTCCCCTCTGCTCTCACCTATCATGCCAACCCTTCATTCACCTATTTCACCACCTCTCTCTCTCTCTCTCTCTCTCTCTCTCTCTCTCTCTCTCTCTCTCTCTCTCTCTCTCTCTCTCTCTCTCTCTCTCTCTCTCTCTTTTTTTTTTTTTTTTTTTATTTAAACAAAACTTAATACAAAGGAACATGTACCCAAAGGCGCACTGTCGTGTGCTACCTATTCTAAGGGTACTACAATCTATTTCTCTACAATATTTACAAGACTTAAAAATAGATAATATACAAGATGGTCAGCATGTAAATGGAGCACTATTCGTTTCACTTCACTAGCACTATTCACGCACTGCACTACACTGAGTGTCACGTCACAAAGAGTGTCAGAGGAGTTGGCAGTGTCTGTCTCCACTTATGTGCCATCAGTTTGACACTGTGAGTGTTCATCTCCTGGACGTGAGGCACCGCGGCCGTGAACAAGTTCCACATCCTGGAGACGCGTCCTGCGAAGGTGCGTTGATGCTGACACCCGTGGGATCGCGGCACCTCTACGGCGTCACCACCATTGAGCACCGTTCTCGTGCTCCGTGCGGTGACTCTTAGAGGATGACGCAGCCCTGCCAGATGTGGCACTCTTTGCACCTGTGCCTTATGGAACACTACGATCGCCGCCACGTCTCTGCGGTGTTCCAGTGAATCAAGGGGACGCTCAGGCTCTGGGTGAGGTGGTAGTGCAGCATCTACTAGCCGTATGGCGCGGCGTTGGATGCTGTCCAGTCTCCTTCTGTGTGTGGCGGCACAGGACATCCAGGAGAGAGCTGCGTATTCAAGGTGGGGCCGCACCTGTGCCTTGTACAGCAGCAGTCTCCCTTCCTGTCGAGGAAACTGGCGATCCTTCTGAGAGCGGAGATCCTGTGAGAGGCTTTCTTGGCAATGGTTTTGACATGCCTGTCAAACCTCAGCCCTCGATCCACCTCCACTCCAAGTATCTTGACGTCATCTTGAGTGGGAGAGCAGCAGCGCCAAAAGACAACTTTCCTGCCATTGCTGCCATGGCGGCTGGGGACCGAGAGACAACCATTGCTTGTGTCTTCTCCGGCGCGAATGTCACTTGCCAGCGAGCACCCCACCCTTTATCACTCGTAGCTGCTGATTGATGGCCTCAGCAGCCCGCCCACTGTCCTGGCGTGGATAGGTATAGGAGAGGGTGCAGTCATCAGCATAGGCCATGACTCCTGGCAGTAGCTGGAGAAGATCATCCACGTAGATATTCCACAGGAGTGGGCCAAGAATTGAACCCTGTGGCACTGATGCCTCCACAGGCAGGGACTCAGATGTTTGCCCGTTGACAACCACCTTGAGGCTTCTGTCCTGCAGGTAATTTCCCAAGAGTCGTAGCAAGCCACCCTGGATGCCTTTAGCACGAAGCTTTTCTAGTAATCCGTTGTGCCATACTTTATCAAAAGCTCCTGCTATGTCCAAAGCAACCACTATAGTGTCCTTGCCGTCGTCTCTCTCTCTCTCTCTCTCTCTCTCTCTCTCTCTCTCTCTCTCTCTCTCTCTCTCTCTCTCTCTCTCTCTCTCTCTCTCTCTCTCTCTCTCTCTCTCTCTCTCTCTCTCTCTCTCTCTCTCTCTCTCTCTCTCTCTCTCTCTCTCTCTCTCTCTCTCTCTCTCTCTCTCTCTCTCTCTCTCTCTCTCTCTCTCTCTCTCTCTCTCTCTCTCTCTCTCTCTCTCTCTCTCTCTCTCTCTCTCACCTGATTGTTGGATCTCCCAGCTCGCCCCCGGACGTCTACAAAAGTTAGTCAGTCTCCTCTTTCCTCTTGTTAGCGGGTGTGAGGGGCGGCTTCCTGCTGCTACCCGTCCTCCTTCCATTTCTCCTGCCTGCTGCTGCTGCTGCTGCTGCTGGTTGTTCTTGGCTGCTGTTGATGAACGAGAGAAGTCTTTTATTAGCGTTAATACTCTTGAACTCTCGCCCTTTCAATATCTGAAAATTCATCTGTGGTCGATGCACTGTTTGCACTTCAATACGTGTGGCAGTTTTAATTAAATAATAAAAATTCACGATCATGCGCGTGCACAACATTGTAACTGCTGCCTCGCTTCACTTTTCTTATTTATACCATGTGGGATTTTTACGGGAATTTATGGGCTTTCCTTTTCATGCTATTGGAAGAAAAGGGTGTCTTTAATCACCTATTTTCATAAACACTACAAACAATATCTTTGAACAACATAAATATAATCAGATTTTTTCTTTGTATACACTTAACCAAAAGCCATGACGTCTGCCCTTGGTTCTTTTTGCATTTTGACTCGAATTATAAGTTATCTGATATTAAAATAAAGGTGAAGGAAAATATTACAAAGGTGTATTGATATTGTTATTAATACCGTCAGCAGCAGCAGCCGCAGTAGTAGAAACTATAGTAGTACACAAGCAGCAGAAGTAACAGCAGCAGCAGCAGCAGCAGCAGTAGTAGTAGTAGTAATAGTAGTAGTAGTAGTAGTAGTAGTAGTAGTAGTAGTTGTTGTAATTATTATTATTATTATTATTATTATTATTATTATTATTATTATTAGTAGTAGCAGTAGCAGTAGTAGTAGTAGCAGTAGTAGTAGTGGTAGTAGTAGTAGTAGTAGTAGCAGTAGTAGTAGTAGTAGTAGTAGTAGTAGTAGTAGTAGTAGCAGCAGTAGTAGTAGTAGTAGTAGTAGTAGTAGTAGTAGTAGTAGTAGTAGTAGTAGTAGTAGTGTAGTAGTAGTAGTAGTAGTAGTAGAGAGAGAGAGAGAGAGAGAGAGAGAGAGAGAGAGAGAGAGAGAGAGAGAGAGAGAGAGAAAGAAAGAAAGAGAGACCTGACTTTCACCACTACGAACCTTTGTAATTAAGGAGCAGGACTATGGCGGGAGTGAGACTCGGGAAGTGTTGGCTACGAGTGCCCTCCTCACCATGAACCTTCCACAAGCCTCCCTGCCGCGGTCTCAGTGGTTGGGGAGGCTTTGGTGTTCGTGGTGTGTCTCCTCTTCCTGCCGAGGCGTGAGTGTCTGTGCGAGAAGTGGCGGAGGCCCTGTAGCTAATGACGTCCTTCCTTTTACTACGTCTTTGTGGTCCTTCTATGTGTCTTTGTCTCTGTATCATTGTTTTCATACTTTCTTGTCTATTATTTTTTCTCCTTCTTTCATTGCTCCCATTCTTTCCATTTTCTTCCTACGTCATTTCCTTCTTTTCTTTGTTTTTTTCTTTCGTTTTCCTTCCCCACTTTGTAATCTCCTTGTCTTCTGTCTCTTCTTCTTCTTTTTGTGTTTCATGTCACTATTTTTGATAACATTTCTTTATCCCTTCTCTTTTTCTTCCTCCTCTTCCTTCTCCTACTCCTCTTCCTTCTCTTTCTCCTCTTCCTCCTTCTCCTACTCCTCTTCCTTCTCTTTCTCCTCTTCCACCTCCTCCTCCTTTTCCTCCTGCTTCTTCTGCTCCTCCTCCTCCTCCTCCTCCTCCTCCTCCTCCTCCTCCTCCTCCTCCTCCTCCTCCTCCTCCTCCTCCTCTTCCTCTTCCTCCTTCTCAACACAACTATCAAACTTTAGCCCCCTCTCCCAGAAACAAATACAGATGCAGGCAGTAACTTCTTTATTTCTTTTTCTTGACCCTCTCATATTCCATTGAGTTTCTCACTACAACATGATATAACTTCCTATTTCTGACAAACTTCTGCCCGATGAATGGATGGATAGGGAAGAGTTTTCACCTGTTCTGTGTCATCTCTTCTAACTAATACTTCGTGTAGAATAATTAACAACTTAGTCAGGATAT
>NC_059296.1:30576368-30581368 GCF_017591435.1 Portunus trituberculatus | reverse complement strand
TAGAAGACAGATAAAGATGCAACATTGCGGCGGTGACTTAAAGAATCAAGACAGTCAGTTAGAGGAGAAGAGTTGATAAGACGAAAAGCTTTAGATTCCACCTTGTTTAGTAAAGCTGTGTGTGGATCCCCAGACATGAGAGCCATACTCCATACACGGGCGGATAAGGCCCTTGTACAGAGCAAGCAGCTGGGAGGAGAGAAAAATGGACGAAGACGCCATAGGACACCTAACTTCTTGGAAGCTGATTTAGCAAGAGTAGAGATGTGAAATTTCCAGTTTAGATTTTTAGTGAAGGATAGACCGAGTGTGTTTAATGTAGAGGAGAGGGAAGTTGAGTGTTATTGAAGAAGAGAGGATAGTTGTCTGGAAGGTTATGTCGAGTAGATAGTTGTAGAAATTGAGTTTTGAGGCATTGAACAAAACCAGGTTTTCTCTGCCCCAATCAGAAACAAGTGAAAGATCAGAAGTTAGGCGTCCTATAGCATCTCGCCTTGAGTCATTTAATTGTTGTTGGGTTGGGCGTCTGTTGAACGCTGTTGAATAATGCAGGTGGTATCATCAGCATAGGAGTGGATAGGGCATTGAGTCAGATTTAGGAGATCATTGATGAATAATAGAAAGAGAGTGGGTGATAGGACAGAACCCTGTGGAACACCACTGTTGATAGTTTTAGGGAAGAACAGTGACCGTCTACTACAGCAGCAATAGAACGATCGGAAAGGAAACTGGAGATGAAGGTACAGAGAAGGATAGAATCCGTAGGAGGGTAGTTTAGAAATTAAAGATTTGTGCCAGACTCTATCGAAGGCTTTCGATATGTCAAGGCCGACAGCAAAGGTTTCACCGAAGTCCCTAAAGAGGATGACCAAGATTCAGTTAGGAAAGTAAGAAGATCACCAGTAGATCTGCCTTTACGGAAACCATACTGGCAATCAGAGAGAAGGTTGTGAGCTGATAGATGCCTCATTATCTTCCTATTAAGGATAGACTCAAAGGCTTTAGAAAGGCAGGAAATCAAAGCTATAGGGCGGTAGTTAGAAGGATTGGAGTGGTCACCTTTTTAGGGACAGGTTGAATGTGAGCAAACTTCCAGCAAGAAGGATAAATAGAAGTAGAGACACAGATGAAAGAGTTTGACCAGGCAGTGAGCGAGTTCGGAAGCACAGTTTTGAGAACAACAGGAGGGACTCCATCCGGACCGTAAGCCTTCCGAGAATCAAGGCCAGAGAGGGCCAGGAAAACGTCTTTATAAAGAATTTTAATTTTAGGGATGAAGTAGTCAGAGGGTGGAGGAGTAGGAGGAATATGCCCAGAATCATCCAAAGTTGAGTTGGTAGCAAAGGTTTGAGCGAAGAGTTCAGCTTTAGAAAAGAAGAGACAGCTGTAGAGCCATCTGGATGAAGTAAAGGAGGGAAAGACGAAGAAGTAAAGTTGTTAGAGATATTATTGGCTAGATGCCAGAAATCTCGAGAGGAGTTAGAATTGGAAAGACTTTGACATTTTCTATTGATGAAAGAGTTTTTAGTAAGTTGGAGAATAGATTTGGCATGATTACGGGCAGAAATATATAGGGCATGAGTTTCAGCAGTTGGATGGCTACGGAACCGTTTGTGAGCCGCCTCTCTATCATTGACAGCACGAGAACAAGCAGAGTTAAACCAAGGCTTTTTAGCTTTAGGGTTAGAGAAAGTATGAGGAATGTATAGCTCCATGCCAGAGATAATCACCTCTGTTATGCGCTCGGCACAAAGAGAAGGATCTCTGACATGAAAACAATAATCATCCCAAGGAAATCAGAATAGTACTGCCTTAGTTCCTCCCACTTAGCAGAGTTAAAATGCCAGAAGCACCTCCGCTTAGGCGGGTCCTGAGGCTGCACTGGAGTGATAGAACAGGTAACGGAAATTAGATTGTGGTCGGAGGAGCCCAACGGAGAGGAAAGTTTAACAGAGTAAGCAGAAGGGTTGGAGGTTAGGAAAAGATCAAGAATGTTGGGCGTGTCTCCAAGGCGGTCAGGAATACGGGTAGGGAACTGCACTAGCTGCTCTAGGTCATGAAGGATAGCAAAGTTGAAGGTTTGTTCACCAGGTTGGTCAGTGAAAGAAGATGAAAGCCAAAGCTGGTGGTGAACATTGAAATCCCTAAAATGGAGATCTCAGCAAAAGGAAAGTGAGATAAGATGTGCTCCACCTTGGAAGTCAAATAGTCAAAGAATTTTACATAGTCAGAGGAATTAGGTGAGAGGTATACAGCACAGATGAATTTAGTTAGAGAGTGACATTGAAGTCTTAGCCAGATGGTAGAAAATTCTGAAGATTCAAGATTGTGGGCACGAGAGCAAGTGGTGTCGTTACGCACGTATGCGCAACATCCAGCTTTGGATTGAAAATGAGGATAGAGCAAGTAGGAGGGAACAGAAAAGGGGCTGCTGTCAGTAGTCACAGACAACTGTGTTTCAGTTAGGAAGAGAAGATGAGGTTTAGTAGAGGAGAGGTGGTGTTCCACAGATTGAAAATTAGAACGAAGGCCACGAATGTTGCAGAAATTGATAGTGAAAGTATTAGATGAAGTGTCAAGACACCCAAGGTCGACAGCAGAGGGCAGTCCGACCTGGGGACATTTATGGTCCCCTCCCCAGAGGGGACTCCGAGGCAGGACGTGGTGAAGCCATTATTAAATTTTGATTTGAAGAGAGTGTAAAAGTGTAAGGTGTTGTAGTGTAGTGTAGGAAGTAGTAGAAGTTGTCTTTAGAGGGCAGGCTGCAGCTGCTCAATTGTATAAATGAGACCACAAAGGGAACCGGGAAGAGAGGACACGGGGAATCACTCAGTCTGCAGCACTGCCTACATCCCCGTAAGTACCTCTCCTGGAGTATTCCACCGGGCGGCAGGTGACTACTGCGTGTGTGTGTGTGTGTGTGTGTGTGTGTGTGTAAAATTCACCTCGGTCGTCTGCTGGTCAACCAGCCAGTCTTCCCCATTACGGAGCAAGCTCAGACCTCATAGACCGATCTTCGGGTAGGACTGAGACCACACCACACTCCACACACCGGGAAAGCGAGGCCACAACCCCTTGAGTTATATCCCGTACCTATTTACTGCTAGGTGAACAGGGGCTACACATTAAGAGGCTTGCCCATTTGCCTCACCGTCTCTGGGACTCGAAGTGTGAGTCGAGCGTGCTAACCACTACACTACGCGGTGTGAGTGTGTGTGTGTGTGTTTCACTGTTTGATCTGCTGCAATTTCTGACGAGACAGCCAGACGTTACCCTACGGAACGAGCTCAGAGCTCATTATTTCCGATCTTCGGATAGGCCTGAGACCAGGCACACACCACACACCGGGACAACAAGGTCACAACTCCTCGATTTACACCCCTTACCTACTCACTGCTAGGTGAACAGGGGCTACACGTGAAAGGAGACATACCCAAATATCTCCATCCGGCCGGGGAATCGAACCCCGGTCCTCTGGCTTTGTGTGTGTGTGTGTGTGTGTGTGTGTGTGTGTGTCCATAGTATTTATTCATCAATGTTGCCACCGTTGTTATTATCGCATACATGTCTACATTAAATTTGTGACTACGCCATTTGGGTCTCGCTGCTGCGGCACGAAAATGTCAATTATTGAATCAGTTTGTCTTTGTTTATATATTCACTTTAGCATCTATTTTGATTTTTTCTCCGTATTCGAATGTTATATACTTCTTGTTTCTTCTACATACTATCTCCCGCTGTCCGTTTTATGAAGTCTTGTGTGCGTCGATTTATTTTGTTTCAGCGACATTGGGGCGTGTGTTGAGTGGTGCTTCAGAGAGAATCCACCGCTGAGTCTGTTGTTCCTGTTTCCGTCAACTCGCAACAATCATTTAATCCTTGCGTGGTCAGTGTATTTACTCTGCTAAGATTTTAAAGTAGAGCTGATTTATCTCACACCGCAACATCTTGCTTGTTTCTCCTAGCAGACCGTACCAATGTTCTCCCATAAAATACGGGGGTCGGGCATCTCAACTCTGATGGCCACTGCTGTATATTTCGCGCTGAGCCTTTCCACACGTCGCGATGTTTAGTCTTCCACTGATGATGAAGACACACTCATTCTTGATTGATTAACTGTTGTCAGGCAGTGTTCTTTCTTCATGGAGACTGGTGAGGAATTATGACACACACACACACACACACACACACACACACACACACACACACACACACACACACACACACACACACATGGTACATTGGAACCATGCGCGTTTTGGGCTCCGAGGGGTCTCCAAGCTCACGGGCTCGAATCCTGTCCACTGTCTGAGTGTAGGTTGGGCTTCCTCACTCGGGGTAACGGTTTCCTAACGGGTGGGCTTTCAGATAGGAGGTACCCCAAAAAAGTATCCCCTTTAGCTCAGAAATTTCCGTGAAAAGCCCAAATGGTGTAAATAAAAAAAAAAAAATAGTCGTGTCAAAAGTGAATGTCAGAGAGAAAACTCTTTGTTATTGTTTCATCAATCGAATCTTCCAATACCAAAGATTTTTTATACACACCGCGTAGTGTAGTGGTTAGCACGCTCGACTCACAATCGAAAGGGTCCGGGTTCGAGTCCTGGAAAGCGGCGAGGCAAATAGGCAAGGCTCTTAATGTGTAGCCCCTGTTCACCTAGCAGTAAATAGGTACGGGATGTAACTCGAGGGGTTGTGGCCTCGCTTTCCCGGTGTGTGGTGTGGTCTCAGTCCTACCCGATGATCGGTCACTACGAGCTCTGAGCTCTTTCCGTAGGGGAAAGGCTGGCTGGGTGACCAGCAGACGACCGTGGTGAATAAAACACACACACACACACACACACACACACACACACACACACACACACACACACACACACTCACTCTCTGTAGCCAAGACTTATACTAACAGTCATAGCTTCCCGGAAACACAAATAGTGTCTTTAAGATGCAACAACCCGGAAAGCTTCCCTGAAGGAAACATTGCTCTCGTGAGACCGTAA
>NC_059296.1:30571368-30573868 GCF_017591435.1 Portunus trituberculatus | reverse complement strand
CTCCCTCTCCATGTTTTGGCTCATCCCTTTTTCCTTCCTTCCCCTGTTCCCTTCCTTCCACTTCCCCTTCTTTCCATTCTTCCATCGTTCTTCCATTCTTCTCTCCCTCCGCCCAGCCATTCCTTCCCTCTATCTCTCGCTCGATCCCTCCCTTCACCCTTTTATCTCTGTTTTCTCTCCGCGAGTTGCATTATCGGCGCTGCGTGACCTGGCCTTTATGCAGCGAGGCTCAGCACTGCCATCAGTCTCTGGGGTCGTCTTTCACCGGGCAGTGTCTGGAGGAACGCACGCACGGCGGCTTCCTGCAGGACAAGTCTTTCCAGCACCGCGTGTTGTGCTAGGTTCAGTGTTGTTGTTGTTGCTGCGAGGAGAGGTGTGGCTAGTGATGGCGGGATTACTGATGAGAGAGAGAGAGAGAGAGAGAGAGAGAGAGAGAATAAAACACGTATCCACAGCGCGCACACACACACACACACACACACACACACACACACACACACACACACACACACACACACACACACACACACACACACACACACACACCGCCATTGTGAGGTGTTTGTGAAGTGTGTTGGAGAGATTGACAGGAGGGAGAAATGAAAGAGATCTCCATTTTTTAAGTATTTTTTCCTATCTTCCTTTCTTTTAGTTTATTTTACTTTGCAATCTCGCTTATTCTTTTTCTATTCTTTTATCTTTGATTCCTCCCCTTCTCTTCTTCTTCATTTTTTTTTTCCTCCTCCTCTTCCTCTTTTTCTTCTTTCTCCTCTTCCTCTTCCCCTTCCTCTTCCCCTTCCTCCTCCTCCTCCTCCTCCTCCTCCTCCTCCTCCTCCTCCTCCTCCTCCTCCTCCTCCTCCTCCTCCTCCTCCTCCTCCTCCTCCTCCTCCTCCTCCTCTCCTCCTCCTCCTCCTCCTCCTCCTCCTCCTCCTCCTCCTCCTCCTCCTCCTCAAATTCCTTTATTATTTTACCTTCTCGTCTTTCATTCTTCTATCGGATTTTCGTATGATATTCCTCTCTCTCTCTCTCTCTCTCTCTCTCTCTCTCTCTCTCTCTCTCTCTCTCTCTCTCTCTCTCTCTCTCTCTCTCTCTCTCTCTCTCTCTCTCTCTCTCTCTCTCTCTCTCTCTCTCTCTCTCTCTCTCTCTCTCTCTCTCTCTCTCTCTTCTCAATTTAGTTTCCATCTTTACCATCTTTCCTTCCTCCTTGGAGCAAGCTTTCCTTTTTACCTCCTTTACCTTTCTTTACTTCGTCGTCTCTCCTTTCCCAGCGTCCTCAAGTCCCTGGTGGATGAACATAGAAGAGGAGGAGGAGGAGGAGGAGGAGGAGGAGGAGGAGGAGGAGGAGGAGGAGGAATACAAAGGAAAGTCAAACAGAAACAGACCTCTTGGTCCTTTCGAGGCTGTTTCGTAACTACTACTAACTGGCTACAGATAAGAGAGACAGGACAGTACAGGAGAGGAGGAAGAGGAAGAGGACGAGGACGAGGAGGAGAACGGCGGTAAGAGTAGCCTTCGTTTATTGCAAAGACCTTACTGTCAATCCCTCGCCTGCTTCAAATCGGCTCCCATCGACTCCTCGTGATCTTTTCTCCCCTTTCGAGATCTTACTTTGGTTTTTCTGCTCACCTTTTCCTCCTGTCGTCTTAATCCTGTTGTCTCGTTTGATTGATGGACAGAAGGTGAACCAGAGCGGGAAAAGGCAGCAGGAAAGTCAGGCAACAGCAATACTACGTACGTTGTGGTTTACCGAATCGTTTTCTATGCCTCGTCTTGCAAGTAGGTGGATTGACGAGTGGATAGTTGAGTATATGGGTGAATTGAGTACAGGAATGAATGGTTGATGAACTAAGAAAAAATATGGATAGTAGAATGATAATAATGGTAATTAGATGAGGGAATGAAGAAAGAAATGCATAGATTTTAGTGACACAAGGCTAAAGAGAGGGACAAATTTCAAGGTGTCATCTCCCTATGTTGACTGGCTTCTTTGGTTTCCCTTTAACGTCATCAGTTGTTCCCGGTTTCTCTTGGTTTGCTGTGACCTTTCTGCTTTTCACGTCTCTATGGCTTTCCTTGTTTTCCTTTCGTCTTGTCCCTTTTGGCGTTGTCTTGCTTCATCAGTGCTCTCTCGGCTTCCCTCGGCTTTCATCGTCTTGTCTCGTGTCTTCTGCAGTGTTCCTGAGTCTAGGCTTGGCTGTGATCGCATTGCCTCGACTCTCATTGTTCTCCTCCGGCAATAATTCTTCTCCCTCGGCTTTTCACCTCTGTCCTTTCTTTAGAAAGCTTGGGAAGGTACTGTGATGAAGCTTCTCCTCCTCCTCCTCCTCCTCCTCCTCCTCCTCCTCCTCCTCCTCCTCCTCCTCCTCCTCATCTGTAGCCAATTAGAAGTAGTTACCAAACAGCCTCGAAAGGACCAACAGGTCTGTTGCTGTTTGGCTTTCCTTTGTATTCCTTTGTATTCCTCCTCCTCCTCCTCCTCCTCCTCCTCCTCCTCCTCCTC